>NW_021320036.1:1637523-1660203 GCF_001605985.2 Dendrobium catenatum
TACCCATCAATTGAAAAGCACTATCTTGCTTTGGTTTTTGCAGCCCAAAAGCTTGGCACTACATGCTCTCCCACCCAATTAGTCTAATTTCAAGAGTTAATCCTTTGCAGAATCTTATGACCCGACCTACGTTATCGGGACGCTTGGCTCTTTGGTCTATGATATTACTCCAATTTGAGATTACTTTCATTCCCCTCCGTGCCGTAAAAGGACAGGCTGTTGCCGACTTTCTGGCAGCACACCCGCTGCCGGCAGATTCTCCTTTGAACGATGATTTACCCGACGAACAAATCATGAGTTTGGGGGAATCTGGAGAGGCCATCTGGGAATTATATTTTGATGGGGCAGCATCCTCATGTAGGAATACCATCCAACAGTCTATAATTCCTGGAAAGGCCGGAGTCGATTTAATTTTCATAAGGCCAGAGAAAAGGATGATGCATTTTTCCTATCATTTATCAGAGCCCTGCACAAATAACAAGGTTGAATATGAAGCTCTTATAACTGGTTTGGAACTTGTAATTTTAATGGAAATCAAAGTGATTAAGATCTTTGGCGATTCCCAATTGGTGATCAACCAAGTCGCAGGAACCTATAAGGTCTTAAATCCTAATCTTTTGAAATACCACCAATACACCCTTCACCTGCTTGAGAAAATTCCTACTGTTACTCTGTATAGGGTTCCCCGTGGAAGCAATTCTGCGGCGGATGCCTTAGCAAAACTTGCAAAGGAATTTGCATGTCCTGAGGAAGATTCCATCCCTATAGAGATTCAGGGTTGCAAAAACCTTTCTCCTATAGATTTGGAACACATTAGTAAGAATCCCTTCCAAGTCCTTTCTGCCTCTTCAACGACTGATGGGGAAGGCGATTGGAGACAACTTTTAATTGACTACCTTCGAGAAGGAAACTTATCCAGGATAAATCTCTTTCCAATCAAATTACGAAACGTGCTCTATCTTATGCACTAGTTAACAAATTCTGTACCATCGATCATTCGATCAGATGTGGCTACGTTGTTTGGATAAACGAGAAGCCCTGAAGATTGTTAATGAGATTCATTCAGGACTATGCGGTGCACATCAATCAGGTCCAAAAATGAAATTAAAAATTAAAAGACTTGGATACTACTAGCCTACAATGATTTACGATTGCTTGAATACTGCAAAGCACTGTCATCAATGCCAGGTCCATGGTGTGGTTTTACATCAGCCGCCTAATGTGTTACACCCTACGATAGCCTCGTGGCCCTTCGAGAGTTGGGGCACATATATCATTGGGCCGATTGACCCTCCCTCTTCGAGAGGTCATCGTTTCATATTAGCTGTGACTGATTACTTTTCAAAGTGGGAGGAGGCAATTCCCCTGCGTAATGTAACATCCCACCATGTGTTAAAATTCTTTCATGACCATATCGTATATCGATTTGGCGTACCCCGCAGAATTATATCCGATAATGGGACCGCATTCAAGTATACAAAAACCAACAATTTTGTAAGACGCCATAATATTGATTGGAGAACTCAACAATCTATTACCCCCGGGCAAATGGATTGGCAGAGGCCTTCAACAAAACCTTGATGCAAATCATTAAAAAGACCCTTGATGACAACAAACGACAGTGGGATGAGCGGTTGGTGGAAACTTTGTGGGCTTATCGTACCACTTATAGAACCTTGACCCAATCCACCCCGTTTGCGCTAGTGTATGGATCCGTGGCCGTTATACCCTTGGAAGTACAAATCCCTTCACTCAGAATTGCAATTCGGAATCAAATAACGAATGAACAAAATGCAAAACTGCAATTGGAAGAACTCGAAGGCATTGAAGGGCGACGTCTCCAAGCTCAACAAAGTCTAAAGTTATACAAATCCCGTATGGTTCAAGCCCATGATAAGTTAGTGCGACCTAGGACTTTCCAAGTAGGAGATTTGGTACTGGTTCTTGGGAGGCCTATCTTAGCCCATCGAAAGTTGGGTGGTAAATTTGAACCAACTTGGGAGGGACCCATCGTCATAGAGAATGTCTATGAAGGAGGCTCGTATCATCTAGTGGATTGTAAGGGAAATCACCCAATGTTACCTATCAACGGGCGTTTCCTTAAGAAATACTATGCTTGATGTAGCTCGTGTTATCAATCAAAAAAATCTTCTTTTGATTTGCAATATTGTTCTGGTTCTTTTACGTTTTTACCTTTTTTTATGCACTTTTATCTTCTCCTTAAGGTTCGAATCTTCCTACCCTTATGATTAGACCCGTTAGTGGTGGAGTACGCCCTTTGTGGCACCACCCTGGCATTTGACTTCCGGATTAGTGGTGGAGTACGCCCTTCGTGGCACCATCCTAATTCACACCCGCTAGTGGTGGAGTACGCCCTTTGTGGCACCATCCTAGTTTCCCAATTAATTTTCCTATTAGGAGTAAGTCTTCTATCAGCATCCTATAGGCCTAAGGTTGGGTGATGCCCATCCTTAGACCCAAAGTTAGGTATTCCCTACTTTGGTTTCCAGTTAATTTGCCTATTAGGAGTAAGTCTTCTATCAGCATCCTATAGGCCTAAGGTTGGGTGATGCCCTTCCTTAGACCCAAGGCTAGGTATTCCCTACCTTGGTTTTCCAGTTGATCCGTCTACTAGGAGTAAGTCTTCTATCAGCATCCTGTAGACCTAAGGTTGGGTGATGCCCTTCCTTAGACCCAAAGTTAGGTATTCCCTACTTTGGTTTCCAGTTAATTTGCCTATTAGGAGTAAGTCTTCTATCAGCATCCTGTAGGCCTAAGGTTGGGTGATGCCCTTCCTTAGACCCAAGGCTAGGTATTCCCTACTTTGGTTTCCCATTTGATCCGTCTACTACGAGTAAGTCTTCTATCAGCATCCTATAGACCTAAGGTTGGGTGATGCCCTTCCTTAGACCCAAGGCTAGGTATTCCCTACCTTGGTTTTCCTAGCTACCTTGTCTACTTGGTGCAAGTCTTCTATCAGCATCCTACAGACATAAGGTTGGGTGGCACCCTCCCTTACATTCTTGAGATTCCTTTTAAATTTCTATTCGGTCAACGCCAATGTGTGCAGCAGAAGTTCCTTCTACTACACACATTGGGGGTCCATTTGTTGACCTTATTTTTGTATGAGGTCACTGAGACCCTTCCAGACTCCAGATTAATCTAGACCCTAGGATCTACTCTAGAGCTTAGAATTCTTCTAGATTCCAAATCCTATAACCATTCTAGATTCCAAATCCTAGAACCATTCTAGATTCCACGTCCTAGAACCCTTCAAGACCCTAGATCATAAAATCTCTTTAGATTCTATAACCAATCCAGACTCAAATCAACCCCTACCCTTGATTAATTCAAACCTCAAATCAATCTAAATTTCATTCAATCCTAATTTAAATTAATTCAAGCTTCAGATCCATTCAAACCTTGGCCCAGTTCAATTGAGAATCCAAACTTCAATCTAGACTTTGACCCTACCTTTTAATCTAGCTTTGATCCCATTCAATCATTAACAATCACCGTATGATTGTAAATGATTTGGATACTTCAATATTAATCATTCAAATCCAAAAATCCAAACCAAATCTAGAATCCAGAATCAAATCTTAAGTCTCAAGGCCCTGTCTTAAAGACCTTTTTCAAGGATTTTTCAAACACTTTGAAACCCAATCAAATGACCTCTGATTCAGGGTCTATCACTTGCAAAGTGATAAGACATGTCTCTGGAGGATACCCTTCAAATTTGAGCCCATTCTGATGTCTTTAACCTCAGAATATTAATCAAAATCCAAAGGCTGTAAAACCTTCAGATATTTACAGTCTATGCCACTGAATCTACTATTCAATAGATCTCGACCCTAGAGCTTTCTTCCAAGCTTCTAGTCACCTCCAGGCCTTATATTATGATCCATTGAGCAGTAAACTGCATTTTTCCAGACACATTTTTGACCCTTGGTTGACCATGAGGTTAAGATGACCAAAATACCCCTATGGGATTTAAATGCCCATTTCAACTCAAATAAACTCCAAATTACTTGGAACCACTTCTAATAAGTTTCAAATGTCAAATCCAATCTTTTGGACCCAAACCCAGACATTGGGTCAACTTGGTTGACCAAGTAAACCTAGCTCGACCAAATGACCCAAACACCGTCATTCCACCTGAACTTTTTGATCAAGGCCACTCCAATTTCATTTGAGGCTAAGGGGTGATCCCTTGAACATCCAAGAGACTCATTTTGGAGGCCCAAGACTTATGCTCACTTAAGTTAGCCATTTGGCTTGACCCAAGTGGCCAAAGAGAGGTCTCTTGAGCCATCTCCCAACCTTAATCAAGTTGGATCCAAACCAAAGCTCTATTGGGTTACCCTTGACCCAATGCACCACACTTGACCAGCCCAACCCTTGGGCTCTCTTGGGTCAAGAGTTAGGCTAACCCAAAGTGCCCAAAACCACTTGGGATTGAGCCAACTCTTGACTTAAGTCAAATTGGACCTGATCAACACCTCCAATAGGTGTCCCTAGATCTAATATACTCTCTCTAGCCAGCCCATACCCTGGGTTGACTTGAGTCAACCTTTTGGCTAACCCAAAGTGGCCAAAAACACATGGACCCAAGCCATCTTTCAATCCAGATCAAATTAGACCCAATTTCCACTTGCATTGGGTGCACCAGACCCAGACTCACTCCCCACCTCAAGCCCAGGGTCTGGCCTGACCTGGGTTGAGCCCAAATCGGACCGAACCAAGCAGATTTGGATCAACCCGAGCCTACTTCCAACACAGATCAATTTGAACCCAATTGCCACTTGCATTGGGTGCACCTGACCCAGACCTATCTCCCATATCAAATCTAGGGTCTGGCCTGACTTGGAGAGAGCTCAATTTGACTCGAACCGAGCAGCTTTGGGTCTAACCGAGCCATCAACTCAATCCAGGCCTCCTCAGGACAAATTAACTCCACCCTTGACTCCAGCGTATCCCCATCGGTCTCCCCAGGTCAACCCGACCTAAACCATGGCCGGCGGCGGTCGGAACCAATAGAGAATGAGCTTCGGTGGTCCCCCCCAGACATTCCTGACCCAAAGCCTTCCAAAGGCTGTGGCTCGCCGGCTTGAGGCTCACGAGCCCTCTGAGATGGTGTCCCTTCCACCTGGCATCCATCCAAGCTCCCTCCAACTCGATCCCAGCCGTTCGAGCTCGTGGGAGATGGCTGAATAAGGTGGAGCTCCCAAGACCTCTCCATTCGATCCCAGGCGATTTTGAATTGCTCTCAGAGCTCTTTCGACCTCCCAGCATCTTCCCCCGGCTTCCCGGAATCATCCCGTCCATCTGTTCGAGGATCCTCCATCCGACGGCTATGGTTAATCCGATAGTTATGCGGTCAGCGCCAATGATTGCCCCGCCAATCGTGACGCGCCGCGTGTAAAGCGCGGCTGACTATGTAATGGCCGGATTAAATTTTACACTTGGCCAAATTAGGTATTCTTAGGCTCATTGGAAAGGTCTTAGGGAGACCTGCAAAAGCCCCATACTTCCGGGCCATGGTTAGATCTGTGTTTAGTTTAATTTTGGTTTGAACATTTTATGAATTTATGTGATTATTTATTAAATATAATTCCACCAGGCCTGGAATTTTGGGAGATTGCACTTGGACATGTTACTGACATGTCCAAATTTTATTTCCCCACTTTAATTTGTTCAAGGGCATTTTCCCTTAATTTTGAGTTTAAGGGTCATGGGTTGACCCTTAAATCTAAAATGGGATTTAGACCTATCCAATGAGACTTAGGGTGTGATTCTTTGTGTGATGATGATGTGTAGGATAATGAATATAGGGCCAGTGATTTTGCCCCAATCCAAGCCTAGTATAGCTCCCTAGGAATTTCTGAAGGTGACTTAGAGTTCACCTTGAGTGGCTTGGTCAGTCACTTTAGGATACTCCATTTGAGTCCAAACTTGGTGTGATTAGTCCTTAGGTTCAGGTGATCCTATAGCCCAAATTTCATCAGATTTGGAGTTCATTTGGTTCACCAAATAGGAGCCACAATAATCTCTCTTAGAAATGGCCCACTAGCTTTAATAAATTGATAATAAATCATTATTAATTCATAAAATCCATTACAATACCTCTAATTGTTCCTAATTAATTCACTAAACATTGGCAATTGAAATCCTCTTAAGTTGACTTTTAAATGTACTTTAATTTAATCTTAAGGTAAAATAAATATTTAATCAATTTTAATTAATTAAAAATTATTAAAAATCCCAAAAAAATCTTTAAACACTTGATGATCTCTCCTTAGATCATTTTTTATCTTTAGAGTTGATTTCAAGAAGTTTGGGACTCATTTGGGTTCAAATCATTAAAAGGGCCCTTAATTGAAACAATTTAATAATTCCAATAAATACCCAAATTTCCAAAATTCATAACTAATCGTAGAAAATTCCAAATTAATCAAACTCAGTGGCTAATGACTCTAATTAAAATCTAGTATTTTCCAAAAATTTCAAACCCCCAAAATTTGGTCAAAGCTAAAAAGTCAACATTTTGGTCAACCATAAGTCAAAACGGGCTCAAAACTTCTAAAAATCATAACATTTGATAGAAAACTCCAAATTGAGTGTGCCACCTGTCTAACAACTCATAATAAGGTCTAGTATTTGTTAAAAATCTGAAACCCTTAAGATTAACCCTAATTTTAAAAATCAAATTTTGACCCCTTAGTTGGTATATCGGGATAACCTCCAAAATCTATTAACTCCCCAAAATTCCAGAGTCTTCTTGATAGGTTAATAAAATCCTCAACCAACCCATTAAAATCAGTAACTAACTCCCCTTAATATCAATCCACTCCTTTAATTCTAATAAATCTAAAGTAACTTAATCAACCCCGATTACTACTAGGTAACCTAGGCCTACGAGGCTATTAGCTTAGCCCCAAGGAAGGTGAAATAAACTTCATAGCCTCGGTGTGAAACAAAGGTGGTAATAAATTAAATTTTAAAATATATTTAATTAAAAAAAAAAGCTTAATCTATTAAAACTTAAACCTTAATTTAAATCCCCTTTTAAGCCTTAACAAACCCAGAACTTTAGAGAAGTTTAACTAATCACCTACTTAGGATCTACCCCAGCCACACGACCTTTTACACACACTTTAGATGATATGCTAGGACAACCAACTCTAGATCTAGGCTAGGCCGGTGTTTACTTTACTGCTGTGTGCCGGATTTTTTGAGTTTTCACTGCATGTTATGGATGAAATTGCTTTGCTGTGTCTGTTTACTTTTCTGCACTCTGTAGATTGATTAATGTGTTTGGAGATTAGATTAATCTTAGGTTAGGTATGATCTGGATGTTCACACAGTTTTCTACAGGTGGCCACGCTCATACAGGGCAATAAAAAGGGGGCAAAATTCATAAAAAAAATTATAACTGTTTTAAATGCTTGCATAGGTGCTTCAACTGCTAAAGCCCCCAAACAAAAAGAATGTGGCCATTGTGTTTACTTTCTTTTCTGCGCATATATAACTGCTTGGGAATAACTGCTTCTTATTTATTAACTGTTTAGGATAACCCTGCATGTGAGTCCATATTTTATTTTCAAGAAAATATAATTTGTGTAATTATTAAGTGTTGTGAAAGTTAGCTTTGAGTTGGGATATATAGATCCAAAGCTTGGACTCCAAAGAGAAAAGGATGCCGCTAAGGGGAGTAGACCTTTTCTATTTGGAGATCCAAATTTGGGCCACACTCTTCCCTACACAAAGGGGAAAGAGTGGCCTTCCCCTTAAAGGAAGTGCCCTCTTATCCATTTGGGTAGTCCAGTACGAAGAATCCAAAGAGCTTGGAGAAAAGGAGCCCAAAGAAGAACAAGACTGAAGATTTGGATATTGAGAATATCCCACTCAAAACTACTTGGGTCATTACTAGGTTTAGAATCTGGGTTGTTGTCAGTGGTGCCCGGCAACTTTACCTTCTGCAAAATTCTGGTTTGTAATAAGCAAGGCAACTTTGCCTATGGACATTTATTGATTAATTAATGTATATCTGATGTGTTGAATTGATTGCCTCTAGGATTGCCTATTTTTCTTAGTTTTTTGGCAATTGTGTGCCGCTTTATTTTTCGCCTGGATTCATGAGGCTCATAAGGGTGTGAAAGTTTTATACTCATAACTTTAAAAGTCTAGAATTTTAGTGAGTCTAAATAATATAGAAAGATAACGAATCTAGGGAATTAGCCGGGGATCAACCCCGGGGTCGCATGCATATTTCTGCATTACTCTCTCCTTACTTTAGACCCTTCCCCGTATAAAGCCCAACACTTAGATTAAGTTGGGACACTTCCGGATGGTTCTGGAATCTCAAAGTGTCCCGTACCTCTCCTCCTTTAACTTCGTTAATAACTGCTCAATTTTGATCCATTCTCTGTTGAATTTCCAAAATTCCTCTTTTTGATATCACTCCTAAAAGATCTAACAAAATTATGCAGCCATTTTAATCGGGAGTTTTCGTATGAGATTCTATCTACCTACGATGTAATTAACTACATGGGCTTGCGCTCGTAGGAGATTTGGAACCACACACGCACCTGATTTTAAAATTAATTCTTTTCTAAAATCTTATTAGATTTTTTTGGAAAAAGTCAAAAAAAAATGATCGTTGGTATTACATTAGAAGAATTATCATTGAATGGTGTCATCTCCCTTATGCTTCTTTGATAAGGCTTTGGATGTGAATTCGACGATCATACTTCTTAAATATCTATCATAATCGAATATTTAGTTGAACTTCATTCTGTTTCCTCGGGGCCATACGAAGTTCTCTTTAGAATCCGGTCATGGTATTCAAAATGAATTTAGTAATTCTAAATCTGAACAACGTTATGAAATTTTATTTTCGTCCTTCGGGGTTATATAATTTTTTCTAACGGGACGATTCGATTTTAGAATTAGAATTAAATCTAAATTTTAAGATTCCCAAATAAAACTAATATTTTTCAAAACATGTTTTTAAAATTCAACCAACAACAGTACGATCACCAGAGAAAGAAAATCTACATTTTTTACTTTTAAAAACCATCTCCCCCTGTGTGTGTACATGGTTGCTCAGACTTACATGCAGTTTATGGCCAGACTTAAGAAAATAAAGAATAAAATAAATAACAAATTACATTGTCAGACTCATACTCCTAATCTAAACAGTCTTTAGTCTTCCTATTGTCCTAAGTAGCTTGTGATCTTCCTGAAATGTTAGTACTCACAAAAAATAGTAAACAATAAATGATTTTCAATAAATTCTAGTTCAAGCGACATTATTTGCATTCATTAAAATCTCAAACTCGGGGTCATGGGTCATAACAATCTTTTGATGATGTCAAATAATATTTGTTGTAGGCAAGTTTAAATATATATATATATATATATATTTGTTAGTAGAAGAAATGCATTCTATTGAAACACAAAAGAAAACTACAACATAAGAAAACTTTAACAACCTTCTCCCGCTTTTAACAGCACCAAAAAGAGGAGCAAACAACACTAAGAAAGAAAAATACAACACATACACTTGGAGGGGAAGGATCCTGATCACTTGGAGGTGGAGGTGGGTTTGGCTGAAAATAGTGAAGGATTGTGTCAAATCGTTGATCAATCACGGTGAAGCGTTCCCCAATCCATTGCATGTTGGTCTCATATTGCTGATTTTGAAATGTAAGCTTTGGTGGTTTTGTGTAGTGAGTGTGTGATGATCATGAACAACCTTAGAAAAAAAATTTGTGTTTTTGTGTGTTTTTTTATGCATTAATGTCTATGACACCTAGTTTAGTCCTCAAGCTGCTAAAGGTGTCGAATGCTAGTGGTTTTGTGAATATGTCAGCCAATTGATCTCCTGTAGCGATGTGATGCAATTCTATATCTCCCTTAGCAACATGATCTCTTATGAAATGGTGTCTATTATCTATGTGTTTCGTTCGAGAGTGCTGAATTGGGTTCTTAGAGATGCAAATTCCACTTGTGTTGTCACACATGATTGACATGGTTCCTACAGGTAGGCCAAGATCAAGAATTTGTTATTTTAACCATAGTACTGGTGCAATGCAACTTCCTACTGCAATATATTCTGCCACGGCCGTGGAAGGGCTACTGAGTTTTGGTTACTACTGGACTAAGAAACTAATGATTGTCTTATGAATTGGTAGGTATGAGTGGTGCTTTTTCTATCTACCCTACATCCTACAAAATCCAAATCTGAGTACCCTAAGATTTCAAAGGAAGTGCTGTGCCAATGATACAAAATTCCTAAGTTCGGGGTGCCTAGTAGATATCTACAAATTCTCTTGACTGCGGTTAGGTGAGACTCATTACGATCGACTTGAAAATGGGCACAGAGGCACACACTAAACATTATGTCCGGTCTACTGGCAGTCAGGTAAAGAATGGATCCAATCATTCCTCTAAACTTTTTTTGATCTACTGATTTTCCACTATGATATTTGTCTAATTGAATTGTTGAGCTCATTGGAGTGTTCATGGGTTTATCACTATCCATTTTATATTTTTTTAAAATATCCTTAATGTACTTTGTTTGTATAATAAAAGTTCTGTTATCCATTTGTTTTATATTAAAGCAAAGAAAGTAATTAAGTTCTCCCATCATGCTCATTTCAAACTCATTACTCATAGTTTTTGAGAATTCATTACACAAGTTTTTATCAAAAGATCCAAATAAAATGTCATCCGCATAAATTTGAACAATGAAAATTTCATTTTTGATCTTTTGAAAAAGAGTGTAGTATCTACACTACCCTTTTCAAATCCTTTATCTAATAGGAATGAGCTAAGTATTTCGTACCATGCTATAGGTGCTTGCTTTAATCCATAAAGTGCCTTTTTTAATTTGAATACATGGTTTGGAAATTGTGAACTTTCAAATTCCGGGGGTTGCTCAACATAGACATCTTCCTTAATTACCCTATTCAAAAAAAAGCACTCTTTACATCCTTTTGATATAGTTTGAAGTTCTTGAAACAAGCAAAAGCTAAGAGCACTCTTATGGCTTCTAGTCTAGCAACAGGGGCAAAGGTTTCTTCAAAATCTATTCCCTCAATCTGCTTATACCCCTTAGCTATTAATCTGGCTTTATTTCTTATTATTGTTCCTGAATCATTCATCTTATTTTTGAAGACACATTTTGTTCCAATAACACTTTGTTCTTTAGGTCTCTTGACTAACTCCCAAACATCATTCCTGGTGAATTGGTTCATCTCTTCTTGCATTGCTATAATCCAGAATTCTTCTACAATCACAAATCCATATGGAGAATACCTTAAATTCCTCAAACGACTCATTTTTATGTGCTAGGAATCTAACCTAAGTGAACCTAATGAAGTCATCTATAATCACAAATCCATAATTATTTCCACCTAGGCTAGCTGTACTAACGGGTCCAAATAAGTCCATGTGTAGGATTTCTAATGGCCTAGAGGTGATCACATCTCTAATTGAATGAAGGGATGATTTGACTTATTTTCCTAGTTGGCAAGCATGACATAAGTGATCCTTAATAAAGTCTAACTTAGGTATACCTCTAACTAAGTTTTTCTGAGTGATGTTTCTAAGTGTTTTCATACTTGCATGGCATAGTCTCCTATGCCATAGCCATGAGTCATCCACTATTATTTTCAAACAAAATGAATTTAAGCTATCAATGCAATCAAGGCCTAACATTTAAATATTGTTCATTCATTTTCCTTCTAAAACTAGTTTATCATTTAAACTAATCAGGCATTTGTCAGACATAAATTTAATATCAAAACCTTTGTCACACAATTGACTAATGCTAAGTAAGTTATGCTTCAAACCATCAAAGTGTGGGTTATGTGCTTACCATGCCACAAGAGAAGTACCTAACACTAGAAAATGGATTCACTAACATATGTGGGTGGTGATGCCTCTTTCTAAAGTTGTGTGATGCATGCTGTGTTGGGAGTTGACTAGGTTGGGCTAATGTTAGTGATGCAATTTCTTTTTCTAGATCTTTGATTTTTTTCTTTAAAAGTGTTATTTTGATATGTCAATCCATGAACTTCTATTTTTAACAAATGCTCAATGTGATCTACTTCTAATGCAAGTTTGTCTAGTCTATGAAAAGCATCTTCTAGTTCAACATGAGTGGTTTTCAAGGTTTTATGCGTTTCAGTTAGTTCAATATACTTCTTATTTAATACATCATACTCATCAAGAAGTGGCTTATGATCTCTATCTAAATCAGAATTTTCTTTGACTAAGTTAGCATGCTCAGTTTGTAAACTACTAAATTCAATATTAAGGCTAACACGCATCTTTTTCAATTTCTTATATGAGTCATGATTTTTTTTAGAAATAAGCAATAAATCTTCATATGAAAGATGACATACCTCATCTTGATCTGATTGATCAAGATTATCGTTAGCCATTAGACACAGATTTGTTACCTCCTCCTCTGCTTCTTCTTCTGACTATTCTGAGGCAGAGTCGGCCCAAAAAGCTTTTTGTGTCTTCATTTTTCCTTTCTTATACTTGGCTTTGTCCTCACTCTTTTCCTTAGCAGGTTGGCTCTTTAAGTTAGGGCAATCAGCTCGAAGGTGACCTGGCTTCCTGCTCTAAAAAAAAATTATATAAGATGAAACTTTATTAAACTTCGAGATTTTACCTTTATTCCAACCATTCTGATGATGCCTTTATTTTCTCTTTAAGAAGTTCTTGAACTGTCAGGTCATCAGTGCTCTATCATCTTCTTCCTCCCTTGCAGAGCTGTCACTTTCTGAGTTGTTTTCTTTTAATGCCACCGTTCGCTCCTTCTTCTTTTTCACCTGCATCACTTTGTCTTTGACTCACTCCTTGCTCTTATACAATGAGTAACCCAAGGAGATTATCAATAGAATAAACGTTAAGGTCTTTAGATTCAGTAATAGCAGTTATCTTAACATCGTAGGAACTGGGTAAGCATCTTAGAATCTTATTAACTTTCTCAGAATTTGAAATCTCTCTACCTAATGCATGCAAGGATGTCACGATTTGGGTGAACCTAATATACATGTCATATATTATTTCGCTAGGTTTCATACGGAAGAGTTCATAATCATGTAATAGAATATTAAGTCTAGACTATTTTACTTCACTTGTTCTTTCATATGTAATGCACAGTATATCCCAAATCTCCTTACTAGTAGCACAGGTAGAAACTCTCATATAATCCTCAGACTTTAATGCACATAAAAAGCAATTTAAACACTTAGCATTCAATTGGGCAAAATCCTTATCCTCATTGATCCATTTATTAAAAGGTACTGGAGTTTTCACTCCATTCAAAGTTTTAAAAGGTGCAATATATCCATCATTGACTAACATTCACATGCAGTAATCAATAGACTATAAAAAAGTAGACATTCTAATTTTTCAAAAATCAAATGGGATGTTATCAAAAAGAGGTGGACGGGTTATTGAATAACACTCCACAGTGTTACGATTACCAAAATGTGACATGATCATTTTTTTCAAGTTTTCTAAAATACTATTTTTGAAAACAGGCTATGATACCAATTGAAATAACTAGATCGACAAGAGGGGGTAAATTGTGAAAACTTTGTAGCAATAATTAAAGTCTAAGCATGAGTTCTTTTTTTTTTTTTTTTTTTTTTTTTTTTTGATATTTTTAAATTTTTAACATGAAAATTTAAACTATTACGAAGGTAAACAATTTGAACTCAATGTGCAACAATAGAATCCTTTTCTTCCACAAATTTCCACAAGTAAATATTATGAAAATTAAGTGCATGCAAAAGTAAATAGCGATAAGGAAAAAGAACACTTGAATTTTATAGTAGTTTGGTCAAACCATGGCCTACGTCCACTACTTAGAGTCCTTCGCTCCAGGAATTTCACTACAAACTATAGCTCTCCTTTTTCCCCCTCAGCAAGGTAGAGAAGCCTTTATAAGACTCACTTTCACCAACCCGGCGTGGCGGAGTGCCAAGCACTGTATTCATTGTCCTGGCAACGGCAGAGTACCTTCTCATTTTTCTTCCTCCTGGAGAAGGTAGAGTACCTTCGAGATCACGGATGTAGAAGAGTCTCCCCCTCAGAGAGCTTCCCACAAGTTCTTCCCGGGCCATAGGAGGAGCAAGATGCAGCAAGAACGGAGCAATCGTGTGATATCCCTCACGCCTCTTCTCCCTTACCAAGCTCACCTTCTCCTTCCTTTCTCAAGCCCTAAACACTTCTCAAGAGCTCTATCCCAAGGATTTCCTCTCTAATCACGTTCCCCTCTTTCTGTCTCTCTTAAAAAGATTACTAATTTGATACTTAAAACAGCTCCAAAATCCCTGAATTATTCAAAGTAGCTGTTACAATCGTACAGTACGATTTCAAATCATACAGTATGATATGTATAACATGCCTCATCTTGGTACGAAGGTGTATGAACAGTTCAAAATATAATCGTACAGTACGATAATAAATTTTACAGTATGATCCTCAACACTACTACTTATACATGAAGATAGCCGAGATGATCAAATGTCGTCTCTATACATCGTATAGTACGATATATATCGTATGGTATGAACGGTCAAAATCAAGGCATTATCTAGGATGAATTCTAGGATGATAAAATGTCATCTCTATTCATCTTAGGGTACGATGGACATCATATAGTACGATGAGACAAAAATAAGGGGTAGTCCAGGACGATCTCCGAGACGATCAGAATTCGTCTCTGTTCATCGTATAGTACGAATGTGTTCGTACAATACGAATTTCAATTAGTAATTAAGCCTTGATTTATTCCATTAATCATGGGTTAATTTAAGTAAGTATTTAAAATAAATCGTACAATACAAAGTCCTTCGTACAGTACGAACGACTGATAAAAACTTACTTAAGTTAATTTGACGGCTAGGGTTTTGGATTTGGAACACATTGTACGGTACGATAGTATTCTTACGGTATGATCTATTCACAGAAATTATTTTACAAACTCATATCATACAGTATGAAATAAAGTCATACAGTACGATCACTAGAGAAAGAAAATCTACATTTTTTACTTTTAAAAATCCTCTCCCCCTGTGTGTGTACATGATTGCTCAGACTTACATGCAGTTTGTGGTCAGACTCAAGAAAATATAAAATAAAATATATAACAAATTACATTGTCATACTCATACTCCTAATCTAACCAGTCTTGAGTCTTCCTATTGCTCTGAGTAGCTTGTGATCTTCCTGAAATGTTAAAACTCACGGACAATAACAAACAAAAAATGATATTTAATGAATAGTAGTTCATGCGACATTATTTGTCATTATCAAAATCTCAAACTCAGGGTCATGGGTCGCAATAAGAGGATCATCAAAGAAAGCAAGTAGTGGGATCATCTATCTTCCTTACCTTATAGTAAGGGCAGAATAGAGAAGAAAACAAAGGTAATAAGGGGGGGGGGGGGTCTCACATTCACCTAAACATTTCAAAACAGTGAATATAAACAACTCTATGTTCACCTGACCATATCAAAACAGTGAAACAAAGATCAAAGGGATAAAGTAAAACTAACTACCTGCCTGACCATCTCAAAACATAAAAATAGAAGGTGAAAGGGTCCCGCATTTACCTCACAATATCAAAATAGTGAGTGGGGTGACTTAATATTCACCTGACCCTATCAAAATAGTAAATAAAGGGCCATATTAAAAAAGTAAACCAACTACTTGCCTAACTATATCGAATCAATAGAATAGGAGGTTGAAGGGTCTCACATTCACATGACCATATCGAAATAGTGAATGGAGTTGACTTAACACTTTCTTGACCATATCGAAACAACAAATAGAGAAGTCACAAAATCTGATATCTTCTTGACCATATCAAAACAATAAGATAATCAGGAAAAGTGTCTGACATTCACCTAACCATATCAACACAATGAATCTAGACTACTTGATGTTCGCCTGACCATATCAAAATAGTGAAACAAAGAGTGAGGGGTGGTAAGATATACCTCCCAAGGACTCTGTTGGGCTCTCAACCAAGAAAGGTTCCGCATTCGACCAAATCAAAAAAGCAAATATGAACGGCTCAATAATAACCTAACAATATCGAAATAGTGAGTGAGTTAAAGTAAGAAAGAAAAATAACTACCTACCTAACCATATTGAAATAGTATAATATAAGCTAGAAGGATCCCACATTCACCTGACCATATCAAAATAGTGAATGGGGGTGACTCCATATTTGCCTGACCATATCGAAATAATAAATAAAGATGCTACAAAGTCTAATATCTGAATAATCATATCAAAATAGCAGAATAAAATAGAGAATTCACCTCAATACCTGACACATATCTATGTGGGTATATGAGGGAGAAACGAAAGGTAAGTAGAGGAATTCGAAGAGAATAGTTGTATAAGGAATCCTGAGCTAGTTTTTTTGTTACCATTGGTATAAGATAAATCATCATGACCACGAATATCAAAATGCCAGCAAAATTTCTTAGGAAACACTAAAACCAAATGAAGAAGAAGCATCAGACAATTTCCTAAGAGATAATGGAAAATGATACACCATCAGTGGAGTGTGAGAAGGAAATCTCATTTTGACTGAACAACAACTAAAGCAGTAAGGTGAGACAGCAGCTACAAAGAACAAAACGATACCTAGGAGAAAAAATCATCAAGGAACTATAGTGGTGGACTCAAACTAACTGATGGGGACCCTATAAGAAGTGGAAACAACATCAAAAACTCTATGGGACCCTGACAGCCAAGAGTCGGGTCCCAATGGGCAAGTATGTGGATAAAAAAACTAGTGCATTGATCTTCTGCTAGAAAATCAATGCTCACAAAGAGGTTATGGTAACATCTAAGACATGATGTACAACATCACAAACGAGGAGACAAGTTTGAGTAGTAAGCTGACACACTCGCCGCTAAGGACAATAACTTCAAATAATATAAACAATCATTGGAAGCTCATAGAGATAACACTGATGCAAACTAGTGGGACCCTATTGGAGGTGAAATCAACACCAATGCATCCACGGAACTACTCTAGCAGCTAAAAGTAGGGTATGAATGGGAGAATGGGTTGCTATGAAAAGTGAGGGAGCTGATCTTCCACTAGAAAATCAAAGCTCTCAAAGAAGTTTTGCTAACATTTGAGATGAGATGTACTGCATCATAACTAGAGGAATAACTTAGAGTCGTGAAGGGATACACTCGCCATAAAGGATAATAACTTTGAATAGGACCAACAATCATCAAAAGCTCACAGCGATAACATCAACACAAACTGGTGGGACCCTATGGGAAGTGAAAGCAACACTAGCACACCTATAGAACTACTCTGTCAGCTAAGAGTAGGCTATAAATAAGAGAGTGGGTTACTCAGAGAAGCTAGTGAGCTAATCTTTCGCTAAAAAATCAAAGCTGTCAAAGATGTGATGCTAACACCTTAGAATAGATGTGCTACATCACCACTATAGAAATAACTAGAGGTTATGAAGGGACAAACTAACCATCAAAAGATCACAGTTGTAAAACCAATACCAACTGGTGGGACCCAATGAGAAGTGAAAGAAACACCAATTCATCTATAGGACTACTATGGCAGCTAAGAGTACGGTATGAATGGGAGAGTGGGTTTCTAAAAGAAGCGATGGAGATGATCTTCTCTTAGAAAATCAAAGCTCTCAAAGTAGTGTTGCTAGCACCTAAGACTATATGTACTACATCACAACTAGGAAAATAACTCGAGGTAGCGAGGGGACAAACTCGCCACTAAAGATAGTAACTTTGAATAGGAACTATAATCATCAAAAGTCCATAGTGGTAACACCCATACCAACTAGTGGTACCCAGTGCAAAGTGAAAGCAACACTAACGCATCCGTAGAACTACTCTTGTAGCTAAGAGTAGGGTATGGATGAGAGAGTGGTTTGCTAAAAGAGAGAACAAAGGGGGCAGATATTTCCTTAGAAAAAGTCTAAGCCTACTAGGAAGTGATGTTAACACCGAAGATAAGATGTACCACATCAACAATAAAGACAATGAGAATCACAAGTAATCATGACAAAATTAAGTGTAGGGTCATCGCCGAAGTGATCAATGAGATGCTTCAAAGGCGAGGAAATGATATGTTTTAGGGGAACTTGCGCTCTTGGAGAGTAAAGCTGAGTTCCACTTGTAACAAGGACAACCAGTTTTGCTCACCCGAGATCTTATCTCATGAATGAAGTCCATATATGGATAGTAGATCAACATTACAATTCACAACTAGTATGGGTTGTCATGGACCTAGTATCACATCCCCTAAGGGGTCTAAGCTAATGGTTTTGATTTCCCAGATCACATTCAACTCATATGAATGAACTGGTGAGCAAAACTATCACAAAATTAATATATGAATGAAATTTATAATAGGATTGTGGATCAAAATTATCACTCCTGATTAACATAGGTTGGTATGGACCCAATATCTTATTCCCTAAGGGATCTAACCTAAGGGTATTGGTATCCTAGACCACATTTAACTCATATGAATGAATTAGGGAGTACAATCTATCATAATGAAATTGATAGAAAAAGGAAACTCATATGGGGATAGCAGGTCAACATCACCAAAACTAACTAACATAGGTTAGGTATGGACCCAATATCACATTTCATAAAGGGTTTGAACTAGTGGTTTTGATATCACAGACCACACATGGGGTGACATGTGAAACTGGGGGGCTAAAACTTATGGTGAATTCAAAGGCGTACGAATTATACAAGTCTGAGAAGAGCTAGGAAAATCATATACATGAATCAAATGATTTATATAGTAAAATATATGAAAATAACACATACTAAT
The DNA here is from genome assembly GCF_001605985.2 of Dendrobium catenatum. Classification (NCBI taxonomy): domain Eukaryota; kingdom Viridiplantae; phylum Streptophyta; class Magnoliopsida; order Asparagales; family Orchidaceae; genus Dendrobium; species Dendrobium catenatum. Next base: position 1,656,413 of record NW_021320036.1, read on the forward strand.
TTTAATAACCCAGACCACACTTAGGGGTGACAAGAAAAATTAGGGAGAACCATCCTTATAAGAGGAAGACAAATTAAAGGTTCTATGTGCTAGAACCAATGTGATTGGTGCATACATCATAAGCACAAACATCCCTACAACATATCGACGTATCATCTTTAAGGATAAACTTATACTCTTCATAATGAACATTGTGTGGTAGCAGAGAAATCATCATGGCCACACAAACTGCCAAAAATTAAGAAGGATCCTTTCAGGGGGTATAAATATAAAGGGAAATTTAAAGGTGGTAGGGAGGCTCCTCGTGCAATGTGTAAAACACAATCATAGTACTTTTTCAAGTACTATCCGTTGATGACTTCCATAGGGTGTACACCACTTTCATCAATAAGTAGTTAAGCACCACCTTCATAGACTTGCTCTACGATGAAGGGGCCTTCCAAATAGGTTCAATATTACCACTTCGGCAAGGGCGGAAAATGATAGGCCTCCATAAGACAAGAACTAAGTCGCAAACTCAAAATACATAGGATTGAACAATGAAATTATGTTACTTGGCCATACGGGCCTGTTATAGCTTGAGGTTTTGATGAGTTAGAAGATGAAGCTCTTTTAAACAATCAAGCTCTTCCAACCATAATCGAGCATTATCTTCATGGGAAAGATTGTGGCTAACTTCCATAAATAATGAGGGGAGCTCGACATCAAATGAGAGGACTGCTTCAACCCAGAAGGCCAAAGCATATGGGGTAGACTGAGTAAGAGAATGATACGTAGTCTTATAGGCCCATAATTCCTTGGGTAATCTATCATGCCACTCTCTTATTTGCCACAAAATTTTTCCTTATCCATTGCATAAGCGTCTTATTAAATGCCTATGCCAAGCCATTGGATTTATTATAGTAAATTGAAGAGTATAGCTAATTAATCTTATGGTGGTGGGTAAATCTTGCAATCTTGGTGCTTCTAAATGACTGACCATTATCAAAAATTATGCGGCACAGAAGACTAAAGTGATAAATAATGTTATCACGAAAGAAGTGCATCACATCCTCTGATTTAACTTTCTTAAGTGAGATAGCTTCAAACCACTTAGAAAAGTAATTAGTGACAGCTAAAATAAATCTATGACCCTTATAGAGAGAAAGGTCGATAGGACCCACTACATCTGTACTACAACCTTCAAATAGCCAAGATGACATAGTAGGGTGCAGTGGATTAGGGGGTTGGTTAATCACTTTGCCATGAATCTAGCATTGGTGGCACTTTATATCGTGCTCCATATAATCATAGATCATGGTCGGCCAATAGTAATCAAGGCATTTAATTCTACCTTTCATCTTTGGTCCGAACTGATGAGCACTATAAAGCCCTTCGTGTATCTCACCCATGACCTTATGAGCCTCTTCATTATTAAGGAAAAGCAACCATATTTAGTTAAAAATGTTACAACTCGATCGTATGAGTTTATGCTTTTGATAATAACGAATATTATGGCTCACTTTCTATTGTCTACCTGTATTTTTAATATATTTTTATTTTTGTGTTTACTAACATTTTAGGATTACAGTGCACCTTACAAAGCTCAAGTTTTGGTAGAACATGTTTAATTTATAATTTTCATTAATGTATCTTTTGTTCTTTAAGGGTGTATGCTTGCTTGTAACCTTGCTCACTTATTTCTATCTTTTTAGAGTTCTTTGTTTTTTGTCAGATTATTTGAGATGATCCATAAATCGGCTGGGACAATAAGTTAAAAATAGAAACCCTAATTAAGGCCTCCTTATTAAGGTTGCCATCATTAAGCTCATCGTCCTAGACGATATTTGTATTAGCCATGAACTTTTGCATCATTAAGCTCAAATCAGAAAGAATCAGTCGCAATATCTATTTAGGTATTGTTTATTTTTAGACATTGTCCAAGACATCATCTTGGATGATGCAACATAATTATGCCTAAATTAATTTGGTAATTAATGAAAGTAATTAAGGTTTTAATTGCTCGATCATATCATCCTAGATGATCAGAGGATCGATCGAGATGATCAGTTCAAAAAACCTTAGTTGTTCCTTGATGATCAATATCGGCCAACTACTATTCAGGGCGATACTCTGGATGTGTTTCACGAATTTGAACTAATCGTCCGAGATGATTGTAAGAACGGCCTGCACAATCAAGTTTTTTTTTCCATCATCTTGACATCTATTCAGTACGATTATTTGGACAATATTCAATGATTTGTACTAATTGTATATGACAATTTTATATCAACCTGGAAGATATGAACGAAAATCTTCTAATCATCCAAGATCTTCCTAGCTGATTGAGCTTAATTTGTACTGATCATACATGATGATATTGATATTATCATGGATGATAATGTCAGTTTATTACAATTAAGAGCTAGTATTGATCTCTTTTATTTAAGTATTGACAAGGAACTTAGTAAGTGTCTTCGATAGCCATTGAAGCTTCATTCTTCTGGAGGAAACTTGAAGAGAGCACTTGAAAGGGAGAGAGGAAAGGGTGGAGTTTGAGAGAGGGAGAAGATCCTTGGAGGGAGTTTTAAGGGAGAGTGGAGAGGGTTCCACACGGTTTCTTTGACAAGCTTGCACCTTAGTACCATCGAATTCAAGGCTTATATTGAGGGAAGTTTTGGGAAGAAGAAAATCTCTTTGGTGTCAAAGGACCCGGCGACTCCGCCATACTGGGGAAGGTGGATGTGATTTTGTAAGGGCTTCTCCGCCTAGCTATGGGGGCTAAAGGAGAGACACTGTGGTTAGTGCAATACTCGGAGGGTGCCTCCGAGGAGTAGACGTAGGTTAAGGTTTTTCTGAACCACTATAAATCTGGTGTGTTTTTTCTTATTATTGCTTCTGTATTTAATTTTTGCACTTTGACTTTTGTGGTGAATCTTGGTTTTAGTTGTGATTCTTCTTTTAGTTAAATAAGTTTTTAATATCCAATTCACCCCCCCCCCCCCCCCCCCCCCCCCCCCCCCCCCCCCCCCCCCCCCCCCCCCCTCTCTTGGTTAGCCTTGGGACTAGTTCATTAGGGCTTAACATCCCTATCAAACTTTCAAGTGCCATTAGAGCACTTTCAAAAAGAGTGTTGATATAGGTTTTTAATTACATAAATAAATTATAATGCTCTCTTTTTGATTTGAACAATAAGAGATCAATCATCTGGAAGCCAACCATACTTTAAATATTTAATAAAGGGTACTCTCCAATCTAACTCTTTCTTAATAGCAAATATTATGAGGGTTTGATCGGGAAAATACATGTCTGTGGGGCACATGGCTTGATAATACTGGAAAATAATAGACACTAGGTTTCCATTATGGTTAGCCAGTTCTTTAGCTAGCTTGGCCATTGCATCTGGTTTACCATTTTAAGATTAAGAAATTTTATCTAAGGTCGCTTCAGAAATCAATCACAATAGCTCCATTTCTTTATTATGATAAGGTAAGAGCTCAAGCTTAAGCACTTTAAGGACTCTAGCTATTTAATTAAAGATAATTTATCTGTCTCCAACGATCTTCACCTATATAATTTTCATCTAAATGGCTAACTCAAGTCTCGAAATCAGAGCTTTATACTCAGCTTCATTATTAGTATAAGGTTTTGAGACTATAGGAGTATCTAAGGGTGTGGCCTTCAAGGGATAAAGATAAGGCTAGAACCTACCCTAATCATAGGAGTTTCATTTGGATATAAGGCTTTAATGGATGATGTAGTATCAAAGTAGAACTTCCAAGTAGGTGTTGAGTCTAGTAATTAGGTTGTTC
>NW_021320036.1:1660303-1663056 GCF_001605985.2 Dendrobium catenatum
AATGTAAAGCATGCAAATAGCAACTATCTTAACAGTAGGGAACTCCTATTCATCCACAGTCATGATTAGTTCATTAGGTAACTTATCATTGAGTGGGGAATTCATAGGGATCATGTGAGTAGCAAGAAAGTCAGCTAAAACTTATCCTTTGATAGCTCGCTGGGGGACAAAAGTAATGTCAAACTATTGTAGGATCATAGACCAGCATGCTAAATAACCTAAAAGGGTTGGATAGGTCATCAAATACTATAAGGGGTTTACTTAAGAAATCAAGTTAACCTTAAGCGAAAGCATGTAATGTCTCATCTTATGTACTACGAAGATCAAAGCTAAACACTGATTTTCCATCACTGGGTATTTTAGCTCTTTATGTATCAATCATCTGCTAAGGTAGTACAAGACACTTTCTTTGCCTTCTTCTTTCTCTTGAGCCAATAGTGCACCCAAGGATTCATCTAGGGCTATAGTGTAAAGAATTAATAATCTTCTTGGGATATAAGCAGCTAAAATAGGGGTTTTCATCATGTATCACTTTATACTCTCAAAGGCCTCCTAACAACATTCATTTCAAAGAAAATGAGCATCCTTCTTCACTAGAGAAATAGAGGAATGACATCAAAAGAAAGATTGGAGATAAATCTTTAGAAGAAAGTAAGCTTATCTTGGAAAGATCTAAACTAGGTAAGACTTTTAGGAGGCTTTAGGTCCACTATGGCTTTGATCATAGAAGGATCAATCTCAATACCACGGAAATAGACTATAAACCCCAAAAACTTTCCTGCACTAACACCAAAGGCACATTTCAACGGATTCATTTTTAAATCAAATTGTGAAATCATTCAAAAACTTTTCATAAATCTCAAAGGTGAACTCCACGGACCTTTCTTTTGACCACCAAATTATCCACATAGAATTCAACTTAATCATGTATCATATCATCAAAGATAACAATCATAGTACACTAATAGGTGGCCTCAACATTCTTGAGATTGAATGGCATCACCTTGTAATAGAATACACCTTTAGGTGTGTGAAATGCAATTAACTTCTCATATTTAGTGGTCATCTTTATCTGATTATAACCAGATGAACTATCCATGAAGGAGAAAATGCTATGGGATGAAGTGATATCAACCATATGCTTAGGGAATGGAAGAGGAAAATCTTCTTTAGGGTATGCCTTATTCAAATCACAGAAGTCAATACATTAATGAATATGTCCGTACTTCTTTCAGACTGGAACAACATTAGCAAGCCAAGTGGGATACTTCTCCTCATGAATAAATTCAACTTCAATAAGCTTCTTAGTCTCAATGATTACTTATTGTTTAATCTCCAATCTCATCTTACGAGGAGATTATTTAATAGGGATTATATCAGGCTTAATAGCCAACTTATGGATTGTTATCTCTGGGTTTAGACCAAGCATCTCAATGTAATTCCAGGCAAAGAAGTCTTTAAAATCTAAGAGTATATTAATCTAATTTTGATCATCTGAGTCAGATAATAAGGCACTATAAAAAATAGGCCTAGGATCTGATTCAATACCCAAGTTTACCTCACATGGTACGTACATGGTAGAAGTGGTGCAATCTTCGAATACATGCGGAGTGTCAAGGACCCTATCCTCAACATCATCTGGGTTTTCTTCATCCATAAGATAAAAAATTGATATGAATGAGATATCACGTGAACGTTGGTATGAGTATATCGATTCTTCCCCATATAACTCATGCCTTTCCTAGGTTTGAGGTAAATCATTTTGCCAAACATGGGTTTATTATAGAGCTCATTCATCAAACCATGTCTAAGGAATGATACCCTGCTCAACACATCCTTCGATAAAAGGGGAAAAGTAATGAGGGGCATTTATAACCTCCTTATCCATAACAATCTTCATAAGACCCTTGCTCCTAGGACCTAGTGGGCACCTACACTATGGGATAAAGAGGCACACTCACTAGATCATGGTGGCACAAAGGATTTGAACAGTAGAGCTAAAAAATGCTTGCTAGTCTATAGTGGAGTACCAACACTAGTGGAAGGAACAATATAAGATCTTTGATGGGACTCTTTGACTCTTATTCCATATATCTGATGAAAAAGGGATTATTTGCTAGTTGTTTGATGTTAGAAGTCCCCTTTCTCATCTGAGTTACTATCAATAACTAAATCACCCTCAGATATCATGTACTTAAAGAAGGTAGAGAGTGAATTATAATCAGTAGAATCCATCGACAATAAGGGAACTGAATGAAAAGGAGCATCGATCATCTCATGATCTGAAGAGTCAGACTTGGTAGTCAAAGAAGAAGTGTAAAGATGCGATGGAGGAGGAATTTGAGTGTCAAAGTTTCACGAAGGGAGAGCTGACTCCCAACCTTTACATCTACCTCTACCTCATCCTCCCCTACCTTTACTAAGGGGAATATCATGCCTAACTAGAAATTAAAAAGGAGATCTATCAAAATTTATAATGGAAACTCCTGCTTCAATACCAACCTGTGATAGGACTCTATGCAGGTGACTACGTATGACCCTATACAATACTAATAGGTATCACTAGTGACTGGGCAAGGGCAAGTCTTTGAGTCTTTTGATGTACTTAATGCTTGACATCATTGTGGGTCTTCGAAAGGATTCCGCTCGTGTGGTTCGAATGCAAAGAGTATGATCACACTATCCCGTAGGACAAAATGGTCGTAGGCCTTTACACTCGGCACAATCAGGCCGATGGAAGAGCAGATGGAGTT
>NW_021320036.1:1663156-1669990 GCF_001605985.2 Dendrobium catenatum
GTAATTATTGGAACATATGCTTTAAACTCCAAACTTAAGTCTCACATTTTTGAAAGAAAACCAATTTGATAAGAGTGGTCTAAGAGAAGCGGCTGAGAGAAATTCATACAATTCACTTAAATCTTTAAAGAAAAGGCAAAGAGATGGTCCATACATAGCTTTACATGGATTCCCTATTTGAGAAACGCAACAGTAACTATTTATATTATCTTAAAACAAGGCATATAAACCATAACTGCTTCGAGGTATTTCACCAAACAGCTAGCATGCCAAATATCCTTCAAAACTTCATGAACGCATGACTAACTAACATATATAAAGCCAAATACCACATCTCATCCACCACTTAACTTCAGTTCGAAGGTATTTATCCCAAAACAATCTTAATTTCCCAGAGTGGTAATAGTTACATGAAGTTCAGCCATCAAGCAGACAAGAGAATGTATCAAACCTTTAATAACTTAATGAGATGACATAACATAATCCTCCTACACATTGTTAATTAAATAAACAAGTCACTGAAGCATTCTACTATTATATTTGACCTTGTTTGTGTGTATGATATTGCCTGCTAACAACAAGGACTAAGAAACAAAGTCATGCATGTGATGATTTTAAACATTTAATACCAATGAATAATAATAATAATAATAAAACACTAATCTTGGCATTTATCTTACCTCATATATTAGCATGATGTTCATACCGGTTTGAAGTATAGTAAATGACATATATTCGACATGAGAATGAGAGCAGACAAAGAATATATTCTTCATTAAGCATGACGTTATTTCACTTGCAAGACCTATGAAGTTCCCCTTCCCTTTAGGAATGAAGATATGTGTTCCACCAACACAAACTTGTGACATTCTCAACACGTCACTTCAAATACCAGAGTGTAACAATAGCATTCATAAATAAATTGCCTCAAATCCTTTTTTTTAGTAAGGGATAAATGAAAGGGAGGATAAGGTGTAGGAGGATATGTGGGGAGAAGAAGAGAAGAATCTAAGAGACAAGGGGAAGAAAAAGATGGAAGAAGAGTAAGATGTGAAAAAGAACTCACCTGTAGAGAGAAAGGAGGGAGTCGGTCCGTGCACTGAGCTCGGCGGATGCCGTCGGCCAGGACAAGGGGTTCGGGTTCGAACGGGAGCAAGGCTTAGCCCTCTTGGCTGGAGTTCGCGAACAGTAAGGGGAAATCAGGGTGGCTTCGGGCGAGAGCTGGGTTTCCGCCTCTCCTGGAACTCGCGACCACACCGAGAGAAAGGGAAAGTCTGGGTGCGCGAGAGAGAGGAGAAAGAGGGGTCGGGATTCGCCTCTGGCTCGAGAATGAGAGCTCGGGATCGGTCCGCCTGGGAGCTTCTACCGAGAGTGAGAGGGGGAGAGACGGGTCCAGGGGAGTGCGAAACTGAGAGATTTCGAGAGAGAGCCAGGGAGCCGGTCCCAATGCCCTAACCGAAGGCCTACTCCCGACCTTCTAACGTCTCTCTGAAGCTCTCTTTTCTGCTCCGAAAGCTCAATATGGCATTATGCCACCCAGATGCCCCTTCGAGACTCCGACAAATACACTAAAGTAGTGATCACGCGACTGAAGCCTGAAACCATGACATAATTCGAGTTTCGGGGAAATCCTAGCCTTCGAAACTGTTGCCCGTCAGAGTAAATGGATTCAAATCGCCTTGATTTAAAAGTGGGCTAGGCTCAATCGATTTGATCAAATCAAATCAAAGACGATTCGGGGCAAATTGAGCTCGTCGCAGTCAAAATAAATTATTCAAGCTTAATCGAACAGAGTCGAGTCAAATTTGACTCAATTCGGATCGACTCGAGTTCGAACCGGGCTCAACAAGGTCTAATCGAATCAATCGAAAGTGCTAGAGAATATTCGAGCGAAAATTGAGGTCAACAGAATATTCGAACCAAAATTGAGGTCAACAAAGCCCATCTGCACCCTTCTCAAATCCAAACCTGTACTGGCAGCTCACAGGTGCGTTACAATATCTTACTCTTACACGCCCCGACATAGCCTTCGCAGTCAATAGAGCTTGCCAACACATGCACCAACCAACCCATCAGCACTTTGACAATCTCAAGCGCATTCTAAGATACATCCGCGGCACTACTCACCATGGCGTCACGATCAATGGCTCCTCTTTGATTCTCCGATCCTACTCCGACTCCGATTGGGCCGGTGATCAGCAAGATCGCAAGTCCACAACAGGCTACTGCAACTTTCTTGGTGAAACGCTCATCTCTTGGAGCGTTAAGAAACAAACAACCACCATAGCTCGATTCTCCACAGAAGCCGAGTACCGTGCAATCGCTGCAGCTACCACAGAAATCATTTGGCTTCGACGACTTCTTCAGGAGCTCGACATCCCGCAACAAGCACCGACCACTCTCTATTGCGATAATACCTCCGCAATCGCTCTTGCAAACAATCCAGTCTATCACGTCCGCACCAAGCACATAGAGATCGATTGTCACTTTATTCGCGAATGTATCAAGAATCTAAGCATAACAGTGCATCATATCTCCTCCAAGGATCAGCTCGCGGATCTGTTTACCAAATCTCTACCCATCTCAAGATTCAAGCTCCTCGCCGCCAAGCTGCTAACTCCTCTTGAGTCATCAGCTTGCAAGGGGATATTAAAGACCAATACTCCAGAGAGTTCCAAACCAAAGAAAGTACAGTAACGTCTTTGTATATATTGATCCATGTGTAAACATCCTAGTGGTGAATAGGCTGATCTGCCATATCATTAATAATATTCAAACATGAGTTAATACACTTGCATTTGTCTTGTCTCTTCCCTGTTTACCTCACGGTCTAAAGAAGCCCTTATAACAAAATTGTCAGGTAAGTTGAATTCTATTTCGTATAATATCATGCTCCTCATCATCGATAATGAGGCAAATCTTCTCCAGAACTTCGTTAAACTTTTAGAAATATTGATAATGAAGCAGCTATTGAAGCATTTGAAGAAGGGGAGAGAATAAAGAAGTGGAAGGGGTTCAAGAGTTTAAGAAATGCAAAAATCTGAAAAGATCTACAAAGTTAAAAAAAAATGTATAAAACTTCCATTGACTCAGGCTTTGTTTGGGAGGGTTTTCGTACTGCTTCTTAAAGCAGCTTTTTAGTGTAAAAATTAAAATTTTTGTATTAAAAGCTGTTTTAAGAACCATTAAGAACATCGTCTCAAATGAAGTCTTATATTTCGTTTGGGACTTTTTTCTACTTTGAAAAGCAGTTTGCTAATACAAAAATTTTAAATTTTTTGCTAGAAAGCTGTTTTAAGAAGCATAAAGAAAGTCGTCCTAAACGAAGCCTTAATCACATCCAAAAAGTCACTTCAAATCATCATATTTGCTTAACTAAATTTTCATCAAATTAGAAGATAAGCATAAAATTGGTCATACTTTCGTTCAGATGGACAAACGAAGAAAGAAGAAATAAAAAAATAGCTATTTTTTGGGGTTGGTTTGGTGGCTGTTGCTTTGGAGTTTGGAGCTATGGAGTTGCTGTTGGTGGTGCTAGTTTTTTTATCTTTGGGCTACTGCTTTGGATGACATTGTAGCTTTGGTTGTAGATGTTTGTCTGTCGGGTAATTGGTGACTTCCTCTGGCTCCTTTTTTGTTTGTTGGTGCTTAGGATGGTCTTCTTTTTGTACTGTCTTGATTTTTGTTTTTAAGTGGGTTACGAGGCTCTTAGATTTTTATCTTTCATTTGCTATATTTTAGCGAACTTTTGAGTCATTCTGGACTTGTTCTTTTTTCTCTTCATTAACGCGTATGCCTCTTTCATGGGATTTTATCAAAAAAAAAAAAAAACCATAAAATATGTTGTAATTAAGAAATATCAACTATCGATGCATTATATTTTCAATCAATATTGATGACCAAAATTTGAACATATACTAACTTTAAAGAAAAATCAAGCTTCAAATAAAAAGCGGGTCGATCTCCACAAAGAAAACAAAAAATAAATTTTGAGTTAGTTGGCTATAGCTTTTCTTTGTTATGCAGCTTTTTGCTGATAAGGTTTTGTTGATAGCTACTGGTAGGTTGTGGTAGCTGTCAAGTTTCTTACTGTAATTCTTTTTCATTTCAATGAATCGGGCTAAGGCCCCAAATATTCCAAAAAAATATATACATTAACGACCCAACTCCTTATAGTACATTTAATCGCATTAAAGCAAGAGCCACATCGTTCTAATTAATGGTGCCTTGTTGACTCAAATATCATATTATGAATTTAGCCTCTAATTGAAATTGTTCATCCGTAAAGTGTTTGAGAACATTCTCATCATTATGACTTCTATATTTGAAAACATTAATTTTGATGAAATTCTCAAGCATACTTACTAGGCAACTTAGAGCGATAAAAAAATAAATAAATTAATTCACTCTTAAGTTCCTTGAATCGCAATCTCTCAGCCATAACTTTCATCATGGTGGCCTTGAGACCAAGTTTGATGGGGGTTATTGCTTTCTTCATTGACATGATTTAGTAGATGAGGGCGGCTTTTGAAAATCTTCATCTATATTGCTATATATAACACTTTATAAATGGCCGTCTCGAAACCTCTTTTCTCAAAATGAACCATAGCTTCCTTATCATCCATATATTTGAGTTGCTTCTCGACCTAGAAGATTTGTAGCAACATGCAATATTGACATTATCAATTAATTTTTTTGGCGACTTAGTGAAGTAACAAGTTTGCATCTAGACTATCTAGTCTATAATCATACTTGTTTTTATCTCTTGATGTATGTCTCATCTACAGCTTATTCAAGCCATCAACAATAGACTATATGAGAGAATTGAGCTTGCTACTCGTCAGCTTCTCTGGAGATATTATGTGTCCTATCTCCATTGTCAACGAGTGCACTCACAATGATTTGTAGAGTATTACTTATTTATGTAACTACTTCATCACTCATAAAGTATTCCATATATATCTATTTTGATCGAGGGCTTTACCTCTATTTGCCTCCAAAATTACCAAATAGATTGGTCTTCACATTCTTCAATAGAGGCAATTATAAAGAAGAAGCTTATGTTTAGCTTCATGCACTACTAACTAATTAAATTTCTTTAACAACTTAATAACCATACTATACTAGTTAGGCTTACAATATTTTCGATATTGCTAAAATATGAAGAAATAAAAAGCAATTTAAAAAGTATTCATTGAAAAATTTTTAATGAACTTTTGAACTTTATATTTATAGAAATCAATTAGGGACCGATTTACATTTGACAAATATCATTGTATCCGGCTAGAAAGCTCTCGCAACGAAGATCCTATAGAGAATTCGTTTGGGAGGGCTGCAACTTTAGTGATTAAAAAGAATCCTAGGTCTTTATATATCAGGCCTTTCGAATGTTGCAGTCTTATAAAATCCTTTAAAACACGTAACATGCTTAATGTTGCTTTGATGCCTCGAAATTTTATGGACCACATATTGTTTAATGGGCCTACATGTTCATCTTCAAGTCCATTTGATAGCTTAAACACACCTTGAAAAATAATAGATTGATAAATTCTAGCATTAAAGCAAAAGCAGTTCAAAATTAATATCTATTATAAATTTTAGAATATCATAAAAAAGGACTTATGATTTCAATTCACTCTCAAAATAAATGAAAATTAAATTATTACTTTTCTAAAAGAAAATTTTATATCAACAAGTAGTATAATGAGAATGAGGCTAAACTTTTCAGCATTATTTATGTAAAATCTAAAAAAAGAGTTTGAAAATGTTTAGTTGAATTTCAACTTAAAATGGAGCCTATAGGTTAAGAATGAACTATGAGTTAGGAAAAAAATCTTTGTAATTCAGATTTTATAATTATATATGTGTTTGCTTTTAAGAATGCTTGTATATTTAATAGGACAAAATTTTTTAATAGTATCCAACTATTCTTATGTGGCCTTTTTTCTCCAATTTAGCCATTTAACTGTACAAAATTAATTCAAAGGGACCCCTTTGAGATTAAATTAGGATAATTTTATATGACTATTATTACAAGAGGGGTTATTTTGGATCAATTTTATATGGTCGAGAAATTAGATAGGAGCAACGTAATACTTTGAGGCTAAATTGGCCATATGCAAATAGTCTAAGAACTATTTTGAATTTTTCAAAACATTTTATACAAAATGAGAAAATATCACACACATGTCAAAAAAATTTGTATTGCACGAAAATCAATAAAATTTATTTCGTATAAATTTATTTGAAAAAATTATCTTTTATATGCGGCAATATGGGTGCAAATGAGTCGAGCCGAGCTCGGCTCGTGAGTCAAATCCTGAGCTCAAACTTGACTCAAGCTTGAGAGACGCATATGTTCGCAGACGCGCTTCGCCTTCCCCGCATACGTCAGTTCGCTTCCGCCTGAGAAACCACTCGACGACTATTCAAGCTGTGCTTAATATGGATCAAAATCGAGCTTGATAATCCAAAAGAATAAAAGTTCGAATTTCAACTTCTGAACAACCAAATGAGAATAAAAGGAAAATTATAATACTTCAATTTAATCATAAGCTTAACTGAAACCTGCTCCATAAAGAATGACTATTTAATTAACCAAATGAAGGAAGGTAGGATTCAATTCTGAAGCCCTCTTCGATTCCAATTAATTAATAATCAATATAAACTAATCATAGATACATAAATTTCATACCAATATTGTTCCCATGATTGCAATCATTATATGAAATTATTGAATGACACACCGCCGGCCTTAGCCGGGTTGGTGGACGAGCGTGGTTGGTAACCCCTCAACCCATTCGATTCCCCTATCAAGCGACGCGACTCGTTAAG
>NW_021320037.1:0-12201 GCF_001605985.2 Dendrobium catenatum
AGAGAGGATTATTTGAAATGGATTGTATTATTGAAGCGGATTTATGGCTTTACGGAATTTATCAATGTTCGACTGTATTGTTTATTGATTCATAGATACCGGCTACCGATATTTGATATGTGACTTCTGCACTATTAATTCATAGTAGATTGACATCCTGATATTGATAAAGATTGTAGCGATTGATAATACCGACAATCGACATTGACGATATGGAGTTATATATGACATATGGATAACTATTGATACCGACATGATCCTGACATGCTATTGATACACGGATACATGATTTCGTCCGTTACTGATTTTATTCCGAATTTTGATATGATTTGAATGTGATTGTTGGCGCGTATGGATTTTTGAATTTATCGTATAGAATATGATTTACTTTTATGGAGATGATTAGTAATTTGATTCTCCAATGTGACACTGATGATTTTATCATTTGTTAATGATCGATTTGTTTTCAATTGCTAAGACGGTTGACTTATTGAGTTGATTCGATTTGTTTATCATGAATTTCCCTGCTGTTCGAGAGATTATAATTGACCCTGGAAAAGTGGCTCTAGTATGATCTGGAGATTGATTAATGCCTATAGTGATTGATTATCGTACGTTCGTCAATTTGATTGAACCACGTCCTCGCTCGGTGTGTTATTGAACTATTGTATATTGATATCGGAGTAAACGTATTGAATGAATTGAATGACTGATTTGCAAGAGTACGTTTTCTGGACAACTCGAGATCTCTTATTGCAATTAAATGATAGGCTATTGATTTGCTATATCAATTGACACATGCGGTTGACATTCTATACTGATTGATAGTATAATAATAGTGATAGCAACATGAACTATGATCTAGTGAGCGTACACGATTGCGATTGAACTGATCGAGTTATGTGATTGAATTAGCCACTGCTATCGGATGTGACTAGATAATTCGACTGGAAGCACTTATGATTTGGATTGGCTGAAGGCACTTACTTGATATTATCCGATTTGTTTTTTACCGGCTGGTAAGTTGATTTATTGATCTATTGATTTTCCGTACTGCATTTGACCTACTGATTTGATTCCGTCTGTAGATAGGACCTTGATTTCATTGACATTTGGATTTCCGCATTGCAATAAACTCATTGACCATGATGATATGAATCTTGATTTGATTGACCTGCATATTGATAGCATCGCCGTGCTTTGGATTTCCAGTTGTAGGCTTTGTGACTTGCTGGGCCTTTGTAAGCTCATTATATGATTATATGTGGTTAAAATTTTCAGGTCCGAGCAAGGCAGATGGAATGGAGTTCGATCAGAATGTCAGACGAATCCTTTCACTATTGATATCTGGGGCATCACATTAAGGCATACAAAAAATATGGCAAATCCCAAAACAACCCTACCCCTTTCAAATTTCCGTCCTAGCTAAGGGCGTAAGTGAGCTGATCCGGCTCGAGCTCGACTATGGGCTCGTGAGCCGAGCTTATCGAGCTCACGAGTCGAGCTCGAACTCGTGAGCTTGCGAGTATGTTCATTTTTTTAATTATTAATATTTTTATTACATTAAAAAAAAAAGTTCAAGACGTCACTAGCTGGGCTGATAAACAAAAACTGGCGGGAATATCAATGCTGTTAAATGCTGGTGCTTTAATCGTTACTAAAACAGTAAAATTAAAAAAAAAAAAAGTTTTAAAAGATCTATCCTAAAACAACAACATATATTATGTTAGAGGAGATCTACAAGATTTTTCATCTTTTCGAAAGCCACATCAACTTCAAAACCGGGTGGGAAAAACATAACCGGGGGCGGGAAACTGGAAAATCGAGCGGCTCGATGAGCTCGTTATACTGTCGCGAGTTCAAGCTAGAGCTCGATATTCGACTAGCAAATCGAGCTCAAACACACTCTGACTCGAGCTCGACTCGACTCGTTTACACCCCTAGTCCTAGCCACTAAAATTCCCTTGAATTATTACCCCTGAGTCCCACCCCAAGGGGGGCGGCATTGAATGCAGGTGGGATCTCTCCCGCCTGCTATAAACGATCACCAGTCCAAGAGGGACCGGTCTATCATTTTGCAAATGATGCAACATACAAAATATATATCACATTTTCTTCAAAAACCAACCACCATCACAACCTTTCTTTTTTATTACAGATGTGCTTTCAATCTACTGATAAAACTCAGAAATTTAGATCAACTGCTCCACCATTGTTTAAGCCGTAGAATTATCAAAATATGAACTTCAAACACTTATTAACAAACGTGAAAATGAAAGCAAGAAACAGAAAACTAACAAAAGAAAAGGTGTAAACAAAGCACACTAATGGAAACTACCATGCTAAAAAAAGAGGAATGATAGAAGATCTGTGTTTAATGAACAAAGTATCAATCTATGGTGAAACAGTTTGCTTCTTGCTTAGCTTTAGCCATACAAATAGCAATGATGGAAACAAAAAGGACTCCATCAGACTTCATTAGCAAACTCTTCATGCAACAACAAAAGATAACATAACCAGGAAATCTGACAAGAACAAATAAATTCTAACCAGGAACTCGAGCGATGATGCAAAGATACAAACCAAATTCTAGTTCAGAATCCAACTTGGTCTCTGCATCATCCAAGCAAACTTCTGCAACACTTAATGGCCATGTTTCGGCATCACCGGAGGCCGAGATTGTCTGATATACTTTCTAGTTCTATGAGATCTCAGCAATGGCGGATAAGCTACCACTTTCAGCAAATACTGGATCAAGGAACCTAGCCAAAAAAGCCCACATCTTGTAGACATCTACAAAATTTGTTAGAAAACCAAGAGATGCAGTAACAACCACAACACTGATAGTGGCATTTTTACCACTCGATATCTGCCTACACAATGAAGGATCTTTCAGTTCAACTGCACCATGAAGTGCTTTCTGACTGTCCATAAGCCTTATGTGGCTAAGAAAACCAATGCCTAAAGAGATCCCATTTCTTTCAGCCAGCTTCTGGACAGTTTCAGGGTGAATCATCCCTCCACCTCTATCCATGACATTAAAAGCCACAGCTGCACCCCTCTCGTATTTGATCTTCGGCCCATAGATTCGGACAAGTGGCATCCCTTCTTTACCATCCGACGATGGTAACCGCAGATGGAGCAATGCGGTTACGAGCCAATTGACGAGATATCGGAGTCGCGAGGTGGTTTTGCTTAGCCCCATCATATTAATATGGTCAATGTGCCTACAAACTATTTCAGGCTCTCTTCTTTCCCAATCCTCATAGTCACCACCACTGGAAGCATCATCATCACCTAGATTATGTGTGAAGGTTTCAGTAGGTTTGGCATCTTCCATGATGAAGGAAACTCGACGGCCCATGCTTACAACACGTTCCTTGTCTTCCATGCCAAAGAATCTTCCACCATCGAACCGGGTATTGTTTCCTTCCCTCCTCTCTAATAACCTGAATTCACATTCAGTCTCCCTTCTAATTGCTCTTTCTTTCATTTCCATTATGCCTTCCGGGCATATTTCAGATGTTGAATCATTTTCATACAAGTTGCGAATTCCAATGGCTGAAGTTGAGTTGTTAGTCTTCCCTCCATTAGCAAATGAAAACTTCCTTGCCTCCTCTCCTGCAATCCCAATATCAGGCTCTTCATGAATCTCACTGGTAAGATCATGTGAAACTGATAAGATTGCAGCATCAAAAGAGAGAACTTGATCTTCATACATTGACTTCTTCATTGAAGGTACCTGCGGTGATAGACTCTTATGATTCTTCCTTCCAGAAAACCATGAAGGCGGTATTGGAGAAGGCAGATTGCCTCCATTGACGCGACCAGAATTCTCCGAACGAAAGGGGCTATGGCCCAAATCAATCCAGAGGGAATTATCAGATGACTCATCTTCACTGAAAATCGGGCTCTTCATCAACTCTCCAACTGAAACACTCTCAGTTTCTTCAAAGATGATGCTGGCTCCATCCCTGTCAGAGCTATTATCCAGATCCATCTCGGTCTCAACCACATTCCTAACTTGAGCCGATGTAAATGCACCAGAGAAAGCAGGCATTTGGGATACATGGCTGGTACCAGGCATCACTGATTCCTCATTATCATCAAGCCGGTCCTTCTCTGTTGCATCAAAACCAGCTAAACCATCGACAGAATCACTCAAATACTGTGCAAAAACAGGTGAAATCCTCACCATTCCACTCCCAGTGCCACCATTCGGATTCTGCAAGCAACCGATGATCGATTTCTTGATAAGCAGGCAGCCAAAACCAGTAGGGTCTGATCCAAACACCCTGTAGAATGAAGTTATTATGAAATCAGGTCTGTAAAGTGACAATCCCAGGGAATCCATATCCTTGGGACCTAAAGCTCCAGCATCAAGCAACACATGCCAATTGTTCTGTTGTGCCATGGCCATCCACTGATATGGATACTTCACTCCACTGACCCTGGACTGCACCGGGAACACGAAAAGCCCCACCGCCGAGTCCCTCTTCCTCCTCTTCTTGCTCGATATCCTTTTCCTCAGCTCAGAATTATACAACTTCAGTGAAGGCCACTTGAAACTTGCATTATAAGTTTTTGCCCCCTTCTCTCTGGCCCTCTGTGCCATCCAAATTACAGACTGGCTCTCATGATCAAACATAGTCAGCAGCTTCTTGTTAGTCTGAAAAGGATAAGATTCTGAGAGCAATTTAAACGCTGAGCCTCTACTGACAGTAAAAACAAGTCCATACTCATTCTCAGGAATGTTTAAATATTCCAAAATTCGAGCTTTGATATCATTCTCTGCTGTGAATTTCTCAGCACCGCCATAGAGTGCATGGTTGCTCAAATTTGCAGTGATCTCAGAGAGGCTAAAAGCAGAAGAGTCCCATTGATGGAAGCTCTGGAGATAGGAGAAGAGGCCGAAGCCACAGTAGTCGAGGCATACTTTGGCACCATCATCTTCAAGGTGACTGTACTCGTCGGTTCGAAGCTGATCGACACGCTCCGAGGAGTGGTAATCAGCGTACATGGAGACGAACTTGTCGTAGCATTCCTGAAGCTCAGGGATGGCATCGAAGGACTCGAAGTTGCGGTCGACCACACGGGCGGTCGCGCGGAGGAACTCCTTCTGCGCGTAAAGGCGAGCAAGGGATCTCGACCGACCAATGGATTCATCCGCCTCACCGGCCCCGGCGTCGGCATCCACATCCTGTGATTTGAAAAGGGAGCCGTTCTCCGAAGCTTCTTCGAGAGCCTCCCGAAGCTTGTTCTCTTGAAGCTGCCGGAGAATCGAGGGTCTCCGCTTCTTACCGGAGTCGTCAGAGCCGCCGCCGCCGCTTTTCCATGGGGTCCTCTTCTTGTCTAGGAACAAGGCAGCACAGTGCGATATGGGCTTCCATAGAGATAGATGCATGCCTATCACAGACGAAACAGGGAAAAAAACCCTCGTAGCTCAGATATAGTAAGAAAGGCGGGAGATTTAGCTCTGCAGAACTCAAACTGACGAAGAGGGAAACGAAAGAAGATAAAACCCTAACGTCGACGGCTTTTGCTTTTCACAAATCCTGTAACTAGAGATTCCCATTGACGAGTTCCCAAAAGAGAAGAGACAGCTCCATATAGATTGAATTTCCTCCCATCAAAAGAAAAAGAGAAGACGAGTAGAAAAGGAAAAGAGGTTCATAGAAAAGCAGATGGCTTTCGTTCAAGCAAAGCCCTTTCCTTTACTCGAGATTCATAGAGAGATCAACCCATAATCCATTATCACACCAGAGAAGAACAAGAAGCATACAGTGATTCAAAGAACTCTGATTCAAAACTGAACATCCAGCTTAAAAACAGATCTTGCTGTGCAAGCACCCTTCCCTTTCAACTGTACTGCTCCTCTCTCCCCTCTCTCACCGGCCTCTGACCGCAACCAAATGAAAAGATGCCATCTTTTTGCCCCCATCAGCCCCATTAACTCCATTGGTCAATTATGCATGTTTGCATTCAATATTCTGCTACTCTTCCACCCTCACGCAGATAGATTTCCACCAAACGAGCCCCTCCTCAGCCTCTTCGGTAAGGAATATATAATTTTCAAATTATTTGCTTCTTTCTAATCAAGTAAAATATATTAGTTCTGATATTTAAGATGAGACCCACGCCAACATTTTTTTAAAATTATTATACAAAGTCAATTGGCGTGGGATTGTGGTTAGTACAGTGTCTTCTGATTCTTCTAATTCTGGCCTTTTAAATCTATTTGTTTGTGCTTATCTGCATGTTCATATCATGTTGGTGAGTGGTGACGCAACCTCTTATAATATTAGAGATTAGGAGAAATTTTTAGTTTAAACATTGTTAAAGACTTAATTAAGTGATTAAGTATGTTAAGAAAAAAATTAAAATTAAACATAGTCGCCCGTTAAACCAATAACTTACTCTATTCCTATTTTTTTTAAATATATAGCCGTTAATTGAAGAGAGGTAGTTAATGTAAATTAGGGCAAGTTATCTTTTTTTTAAGAGCGACTCAAAAACTAAATTATCAATGAAAGAAATTATGTTAATAGTATTGAGAGCATAATCGTTAATGGACGGACAACTTACAATATATATATAGAATGATGAGGGGAGACCATTAAATATTTTCGTGCACCTGTCTAATGAACAAAACAATAGTATATTGTCAAATCACATTAACAACACTGGGCATTAGAATCCATGTAGTCTTGTACAGCGCCAGTGATGGGAGACCATGATGAAGGGAAGCAGTATTAAATTTTATTTGTTTTGTTAGAAATCTTTGTAAAATTTTTATAGGGTGTTATTTATAGATAAATTTGAACTCTTTTGTACAATAGAACTTCAACTATTTATGTGGCTCTTGATGCATTGGAGGTAAAAATTCAACGTAGTTTCCTCTAGCAAGTGGTTTATATATTTTAAGGAGCTATCTGTCTTATTTCGCATTTTCTTCTACATAATGCACTGGCTTGATAATGAGAAGTCTCTCGATATATCAATGAAGGACTTGGTGGACATGGTTAGTATATAATTGCATTAGTGTATGTATATATGTTTTGGCAGATCGCTTGAGCAATTGGCTAGAGCTAATGAGATTTGCAAATGTTGCATGCATGTATGGACGAAATATAAGGATAGAATTTTTGGTATTTACATGCCGAGGTGATGGAGGTAGAGAGGAATAGAAATGAAAATGAAAATTTTTTGAATGCTAGACAATGTAAATATGTGAAATCTAAGTTTTTTTGAGAAAGATCACCGCCTTGTTAGTGCTCACTTTCTCCAAACATGTTTTTACAAAGTATGCCGTTAAAGGGAAGGTGAGAGTTCAAATTAGGGGTGTCAATTTCTGACACAACCTAAAAATCTGACTCGAACTCGACCCAAAAAATTTGGGTTCGGGTTAACCTGTTTGTGAAACGGGTCGATTCCGGGTTCAAATTTATGACCCGTTTAAAAAATGGGTCTGATTCGGGTTGACCCGTTTAACCCAGATCCCGTGTGATCTAACCCAATTTTGTGTTGGCCTCACCCGGATGCCGCTAGCATCGCCTAGCCACGTTTCCAATTTTCGGCCCTACCTCACGCTGGCCTCGCTCGGACGCCGCAAGATTGCGCACGCCGTTGGTGTCGTGACTCAGGCTCGCAAGATCACGACCCTTGTCCCGTCGCCCGCATTTCGCAACGACACTCTCTCCCAATCGCCTTTGCCCCGGCCCCCTGTTGGTCTACTGGTCTCGCACCTGCTCAACATCTTTGAATTGGCATTTTGCAAACGGGCCACGGGTCGGGTCAACCCGGCAACCCGTGCAGGTTGGGTCCGAGTTAGAAATCTCGACCCATTTGTAAAATCGTGTCGGGTTTGGGTTGACCCGTTTAGACTGAGGTCAAGTCGAGTTAGGCTCAAAATCAACTCGTCGACCCGTTTTGACACCCCTAGCTAGTTTGAATGTTATTGGATAACCAGATTATGATCTTAAAGATTTTATTCAATACCATCCTTGGGATCCAGCTGAGGAAGTTTTTGTTTTAGACCTATATAAATAATGACTGAGAAAGTTTTTTACTGGAGGGTTTTGACTGGAGGTAAGCGAATGAAGTTTTTAAACCTAGCGGATTTGCAAAATTTGCAGTTCAAGTTTCCTTTCTACTTTGGTTATTGTCCCACTCAAACTCAACTCCAGACATGTATACTTCAACTATTGAAGGACCAGTAGTAGTGTAATCACCTTTTATTATTCTTTTAACATTGTAGGTTTGGTGGGTGAATATTTTGTAATGTTGGTTATTCTAGCGCTGTGCTTTTTTTGTTAGTTGTTTATTAATTATACTACACCTTCGTTTATGAATGAATTAGTATTTATTATTTTTTAAAACTAAGCATGGTTTTGCATAACATTTCAATGTAAATTGAGTAAATTAAATTAATAAAAGTAATAGATTTAGTCAATCATAAAAAGATAGAAAAAGCTACAAAAAAATAACATATAGAGTCAATGGTAACTAAGATAACATCATGCATATACATATATGTATTGCAATATGATAGACCAAGTCATTTAAATTGTACCTCGCATAGCTACAGCAATGACTTCTATGAACAAATCCAAAGAAATATAGGACTCGTCCCAACTCCTAAAAGCTATCTTAATAGCCTTTCGATGTGCATCGCATGCTTTCACGTATAAAACATTTACGTTAAACTTTGCTTCGACTCTTCCAATTATCTCTTTGGGTTTTATATATATCTGCTTCCTTATGGTTGGAATAACGAAAAAGCTAATCAACTATGAGTTACATTGCCTATGGTCAGCTTGTAGAATAAGATTTGTACATTAATGATAAATATTTTCCAAACACCACCCAATTACTGGCTTAGGCTTACATGTAAATGCCAATGACACTTAGTAGTCAAATTATCATGTTGTATACATGCAACTGTAAATTTCTATTTATTCAAAGCAACCACCACAAATTAAACATTATTTATGATGGGCCATCCTTATAAGACGAATTGTAGTTTTGATTTACAATGAAAGAAGACATGTTTAACCAATTCATTTGGAATTACAAATTCCTCATTTGTCATACCACTACAGGAAAACAGCTCATTTCCGACAGAATTTCCGGCGGAAATAAATTCGTCGCAAATTCCGGCGGATTTTCCGGCGGATTTCCGACGGATTTTTTTCAACGAATTTCCGACATAATTTTTGATTGTTTTTCCGACGGATTTTTTTCGATGCAATTTCCGGCGGATTTCCGGCGGAAATTAAAAATTAAATATTTTTTATTTTAAAATATAACTTAAATTATTGAATTAATTAAGTTAATTAATTTTTAATTTTTAATTTTTTTGTTTCTGCCGGTATCAATTAAGTTACTTATTGGATTTTTAATTTTAATTTTTACTTTTAAATTTTTAACTGCTTTCAGTCGGTCAGGTCGTCTAGGGTCGGGTCGCAATTGCTGGCGGGGGCTGCTGGAGCGGGAATTGAGGAGCAGCTGTTGTGTGTACGTAAATGTATTTTTTTTTTGCATAAAATTTCCGACGAATAAAAATTTCGACGGAAATATTTTTCCAGCGAAAATTCCGTCGGAAATGCGCCAGAAATAATTCCGTCGCATTATTTTGCGCCGAAAGTCCTTTTATGACGCGCATGAAACCGACGGACCTATTTCCGCCGGAAATCCGCCGGAAAATGACGTTTTTCCTGTAGTGTACTAAAGAGAGCAACATTGTCGTATGTAACCACAGGATTCCACTATAGGGTAATCCTGAGAATCTCAGCATATGAATTATTCATTATTATGCCTTCCTCTATATTATTAGTCCTTACATTATAATCGTGAATGATCTCATTGATATTCTCTTGATCAACATTATTACTAACATTGAGATCATTAAAAATATCATCAAAATCTGCATTCCCCTCATCACTTGAACTACTGCTCATTATCTCATATCCTTCATCGATTGTAGGGCTCATGATCTAACATCATTGGCTTCCAAAAAAGAAGCAGGTTGGAAATGTGTTGAAGGATCAGGAAAATCAATTTCATATGAGTTCGTATGGATATGCATCATACATACATAACATTATTTAAAGAACAATAAGAAAGTAGGACGAATGACCAAAATGACACTTTCTTTAATTCCAAACATACCAACGTGTAAATTTGGCATTAGTAAGTTCCTCTCGGAAGCATCTTGCATCTCATCTCTATGTTCTAGTACAACTGAATCACAAATTTGAGTGGAAAGATTTTTGTCATAAGTATTATCTACTAGAATTTGCTCAACCTCCACATTCAAAATCAGAACTTCAACAACAACCAATGACAATGCAAATTCACATGCTTCATCGTCCTTAACTTGTGAAACAATGAATTCATTCCCCACTAAAAAATGACCCATTAATGTGTCATGCCCCAAGATCTAACTTGGAAAGAATCTCAATCAATTTCTCAAACAATTTACCAGAGCTATCTAAAACCTTCAATTAAACAGTCTATCAAATATCTATAAAATTTAATACATCAATATACAAGCCGATTCATATCTCAAAAGGTCATGTACAATACTCATGAACTACACTACAATCACCAGTACTGAAATCTATCCTGAGTACAAAAGAATCAAAATCATCAAAAAGACAAAAACCTGAAGATCTGGATCAATTCCTATCTTCTGCTCCCTTGCCTTGACCTGAAAATATCAACTACATATAATGAGCTTTACAAAGCTCAGCAGGTCACCTAATACCTATAACTGAGATCAAAGCACGACTATGCTATCAATATGCATGCCAGTCAATCAAATCATATCAGTCAATGGTCAATGAATCTGTGCAATACGGAAATCCATAATTAATAAAACCAGTCAATGCAGCAGCAGGCAAATCAATAAACCAAGCTCAATCAATCCACGTCAATCTCGAAGAAATCCGTACACAGAAGAAAATCAATCAATCCGTCCTTCAAATCAATCTGTCAAATCAATCAATCATATCAAATCAAATCCATACTATTAAGTCGATAAATTCAATCGGAAAAGCAATACGATAAATCTCAATCTATCCTATCAATAAATCAAATATAGCAATCAATACCATGCATAATCGATAGTATCAATGAGTCTATACAATATCAATAAATCTATAATGTCCAATCCATATCTATATCCATTCTATCCATATCAATGTCAATAATCAATAGTATCCATGCTCAATGATCAATCAATGAGATCAATGAATCCGTACGAAACAGTAAATCCAATCAAATCAATAAAGCAGAAATCGATAAAACAATAAATTCGTATGTCAATACAGTAAACATGCATCAATACTATAATACTGAACAAGTACAAACAACTGGCTATGTTGCTGTTGTAGAATCCATATTGCTGTTGTAGATATCCATACGTTGGTTTCAATAAAAAGAGTCGTCACTCTATTGCCCGTCGGCATATCTATAAACCCCTTATGACTCTCAATCGTTATATCAATGATCAATGATTTAAAGGAGAGCCCGTCGGCCCACCATCCTGTACAGGTCAATCAATCTCCAACCAACGTTCAACCAGGTTCCACTTGTATTTCAGTATCAATAGTCAATTCAATAATCAATTTAAGAATCAATCAATAATCAATTCAACAATCAATATTAAAGCAATCTAAAACAATCATATCAATAGTCATGCACATATCAATTCAGTCTATCAATTTCAGAAAATTCGGAAATCATACGAAAATCGGGCAGAGTAACGACAGTCTATCAATTTTACACAAAAATCCTGCAAAAAGCACAAAATCTAAATTTCTCCAAATTACAGTAGAATATCCACGACATCAATACAAGACTATTGTTCTATAGAATCCAAATCAAATCACGTCCTGATATGTTTCTATTCAATTGAAATCGCGTAGAATCAATTCCGACCGATAAAATCATCGCAGAAAATACTCAAATCGTGTACAATAGTCATATCTATAACATACTTAAAGTTGTGCGGTGAAAGTTGTGTCAAATCAAAATCATGTCCAAAATTCGACTACGAAAACACAAAACAATGCACAACTCGGTCAAAACTAAATATCTCTGAAAACATAAATAGGATTCGGAGTTCTTACCACGAGATCTTCACTTTTCCCAACAGCGGCGTCGGACGAAAAGCGCTCCGCGGCCTCCAAAACCCAG
>NW_021320037.1:13455-49134 GCF_001605985.2 Dendrobium catenatum
CTGTTGTAGAAATCCATAGTGCTGTTGTAGAATCCATATTGCTGTTGTAGATATCCATACATTGGTTCTATCAATAAGAGTCGTCACTCTTTTGCCCGTCGGCCGCCCGTCGGCATATCTATAAGAACTCCTTATGACTCCCAATCGTTATATCAATGATCAATGGTTTAAAGGAAAGCCCGTCGGCCCACCATCCTGTACAGGTCAATATCAATCTCCAACCAACGTTCAACCAGGTTCCCACTTGTCTTTCAGTATCAATCCATTCAATCAATAGTCAATGCAATAATCGATGTAATAAGCAATATTAAAGAAATCTAGAACAATCATATCAATAGTCATACGCATATCAATTCAATCTATCAATTTCGGGAAAATCAGAAATCGTACGAAAATCGGGCAGAGTAACGGCAGTCTGTCAAATTTACACAAAAATCCTGCAAAAAGCACAAATTCCAAATTTCTCCAAATTACAGTAGAATATCCACGACATCAATACAAGACTATTGTTCTATAGAATCCAAATCAAATCACATCATGATATTTTTCTATTCAATTAAAATCGCGTAGAATCAATTCCGACCGATAAAATCATCGCAGAAAATACTCAAATAGTGTACAATAGTCATATCTATAACATACTAAAAGTTGTGCGGTGAAAGTTGTGTCAAATCAAAATCATGTCCAAAATTCGACTACGAAAACACAAAACAATGCACAACTCGGTCAAAACTAAATATCTCTGAAAACATAAATAGGATTCGGAGTTCTTACCACGAGATCTTCACTTTCTCCAACAGCGGCGTCGGACGAAAAGCGCTCCGCGGCCTCCGAAACCAAGCTTTTCCTCTTTTCCCTTTCTCTTTCTCTCTCCTCAAATCAGATATTTTGTTTTAAAATGATTTTCTCTCTTCTCAAAACGAGCTGATTTTCTTATATCATTAGGCTGATCGGCCCGGCCGATCGCAAAATCGTCCCGGGACGATCAGACCAAAATCAATCGGCCTGGACGGTTCCCAGAACTATTTTCAGGACAATATTTTGAACAGTACAGATCGGCCTGGACGATCTTAATATTGTCCCGGACGATCCTGGGAGGAAAATTCAAGTCAGAGAGGAACAGTAAGGGAACGAGGTCTCACATAATGTTTGTCGTGAACATTGAAGGATAGTACTTGAGTGCTCTAAGAACCCTATCCTTAAGCTGTTATAAATTAGACTTTAATGGAATTTGTAGGGGTCGACAATTACCACCAGTATATCAAGGCAAAAAAATTGTATCTAAAGATAACTCTCCACCATATATGAGTAATAAAGATGATGGCCACCCACTCATTATGAATCCCTAAATTCATAAAATATTAAAAAAATGCTGATTCACAAACTTGAACATCTAAATCCATATTACTTAATTTAAATCTATAACTAATGAACTCAATAACTTAACATGCAAAATCAAAATAATATTATAAATTTCAATTAGGAATTTCTTAAAAAACACACGACACATATTTAAGCCTTCAGATTTTGCTATCTAAAAAGCATTAAGCACTCCACAACACTACTTCTTCAAGCTACCAAAAAAATTAAATAAAGCTATATATAAAATTAAATAACAACTCATGCAAAAAAATTTATATGAAACTAGCATATCCAACACTATGCACTTCAACTATTTTAGGGAAATAATCTCTCAAACATTCCAAACATCACTCAAAATAAATGGTTGGAAAATAATTATCATTCAAGCATTCCATGTAAATAGTCATCAATAAATAATTGTCGTTAAGGTTGATTACTAAGCTTTACTCATTGATTGGAACATGTTCTCTTGACTATTGAATCTAAAAAAATAATTATATATATCATCCAAAAATGTGTATAATCTGAAGTCTATCTACAACAGTGTTTTGCAATAGAGAAAATTAATAAAATGAAAGTCAAGCTTGTAAAAAATCAAAACTAACTAAAACATACATACAAAATAGATCAGACCTAGCAATCCAAAACTACTCAGCTCCCTCCTTACCCTTCCTCATGCATGAAAATGAAAACAAAAGTAGGAGTGAATTAACACGTTAGTAAGCTATAATAGTCTAAAATAGAAATCAATAACTAAAATAAAAAGAAAATTAAAAATACTATGATGTAAAGTAAACTGAACTATTGTATGAAAATAAAAAATTGAAATTGAACTCATATAAGCATTTAAAAATATTAAAATAACTTCAAATATTGTATTGATATCAAATGAATCATAAATAGATATTTATATTATCAAAATGGTTCTCCACTCAAATAACATAAATATTGCATCAATTAAACTTATAAAATATAAAAAATAACATATGATATAAATTATAAATGTGGCATCAAATAAGTCAATATAATATAAGCACATATTTCATAAATAAGTAAATAATGCACCAAACGAGAAATTTTTGAGAAATGCATTCCTTTTGTCGAGCTCTATTAAGTGTTGGGTGTTGAGGAATGCAGATCATCTTCAGTTCTCTTTCTCTAAAATATATAAAAGAAAATTTTTAGATGTTATAGTTTCTATCTCCAATTATTGAAGATAAAATATCTGAAAATGTGCATATAATATGAAATAAATAAGCAAAATATTATAGTAAAATTGTGACAATTTACAGTAACTGCTAAAGAAAATAAAACACGTTCATAATACATATATGGAGTTACTAATGTTTCTCTTTCTTAGTTCAATAAATTTATTAACTCTACAAAAGGAAAATAAGATATCTTCTAATTTCTTCGTAAAAGATATCCTCATAAGTTGAGTTTTCATGTCCCACTTCATCAAAATCTGCAACCACAAATGCACCTAAATCATTGAAGCCAATTATGTCATCTCCATGCATCTCCTTCATTCTCTAGTTCACCTTCACCAACAAATTAAAAAATATTAAATAAGATTATAATTTTCTAATTTATTTAAATGATATGTTCATATTTCACTAACTTACTAGGTGTAAGCTGAGTTGATGCTATATTTACTTCATCAACAACATGTATTGCAGCTTCTTCATATATCTCGATTTCCAACTCCTATAAGTCAAGATCTGCAGGTGATTCCTCATCTAGCACAAAAAAATTTATCATTTCAACACAAGTATAGTCCAGAGGATCATAACTTCTTTTTTAGTTAAAACCTAAGAATGAAATAATAATTTTAGTAACATTTGTACATATATACAATATTATATATTGACACACATATTATGTTATAAAAAATTATACCTATTTTTAAAATTTAAATTATACTGAACATAAACGGTGAACTACTTCTTTAGAAGCCAATACACTTCTAATTGAAGTTTGTGAACTTGATTTTGTTCTTGGAGCAAAGAAAATGTCAGACTCAGCAAGTTTTCTTTTCCCTTTAGCAAGTACTGATAAATGTGATTCAGAAGATTGTGATTTAGATAGAGAAGAAGAATCTCTTCCTTCCTCTACTTTATCATAAACAAAAAATGGTGTACTATCCAACTCCTCCTATGATTGTTGTTTTCTTTTTGAAATCTCCTTCAACTTCTCATTCATTTGATATATATAGAACCTTCTTGCATGCAGTTATATTCCCCTTAACTCCTACTAGATGTTGTTTCATTCTATTTATTCCTCCTCCCTTGTATGATATATCACAATGCAAATATTTGTATTGCCTCTTCCCATCATTTCCTTTAATCTCAATTAAATGATTCCACATAATGTCCACTTTCTCACGTACACTACAACTAGAAATTGCACTTTGAGATCTAGGTGCTTCCATTCTCATATGATCAACTAAAGTAAAAAAAAAAATCATTATTCATTACATTTTTATAAAGTTCATATTAAATATAAATTTAATACATGACGAACTAAAAGTAAAATAACTCAGATATCTATGTTGACTTTTAATTTGTCAAAACGTTAGATCAAAGGGTTGGTCTGGTCAAATTGAGCAAGCCAGGCCCCAAGACCATATCTCTTATATTTAGTGGGTCAAGCCAAGTCTGTTGAGCACAGACCTAGACCCTGGGTTAACCTAGTCCCAAATTGACCCAAACTCCTTCCATTTCATTTCAAATCAATTCCATACTGCCTTGGCTCAAATTCTCTCCTCCCTTGGACTCCGTGGGCCAGACCCAACCCATTGGGCTCATATAAGCCCTAGGTCAACTTGGTTGACCAGGTCAACCCAGGTTGACCCGTTTAGCCCATATTGAACCCAAACTAATTTTAAAATAATTCAACCCTATCTCTTGCTCAAACCCCCACCCTCTTGGGACTTGTTGACTAGGTTGACCAGGCCAACCATTGACTTGGTCAACCCAAGTCTCCCTTGGTCAAATTTGACATATTCAGGTCAAATTAATGACATTTAAAGCCATTATTGCCTTCCTTTCTAATCCCTAATGCAAACCATGGCTAGGGAGTTTGAATTTCCCTCTTAAATCAATCTAGATATGATCCTAGCCACCCCCCTTGAACTCTAAGCCTTAAAATAAAGGAAGTTAGGGCTTCTAATGGACCTTTTTGCTATTTTCTTTCTTCCAAAAGCCCCAAGCTCGAGCCTTTACTTGTGTGTGCTCCGTGGACTCATCTTCACCTTCGTCAACTAGATCCACCATCAAACCCCCACCGGCGACGAGATCTCTGACCAACCGAGCTCTCAGACATTCGAAGTCAATTTTCATTCGATCAAAGGAGCTTCAAAGCTTAGGATCAACTAAGGAATTATGCGTGGACAATCAACAAGTGCAACAAGCCCAAGATCTTCCGAATCCACCATGTGGATTGGGTAAAATCACAAACCCTAGTCTAGGACACTTAAGGTTAAATATTTTTTCACACAATGCTTTCCAGACCACAAAAATAATACCCCATTAATGCTGTTCATACATGTTATCTGTGTTTAAACTTTTATAAATTTTGATTGAGTATATCGAGCGGATGGTCCAAAATATCCTCTTTAGGTCTTATTCGAGATTTGCATCCAAGGCAAATTATTATTATTATTATTTCCTTTTAATTATGATTATTATTTTATTATTATCTTCTTTTAATTATTATGATTGTTTTATTTTGATTTTCTTATTATTATTATTATTACTATTAATAATAATAATAATAATAATAATATTATTATTGTATTATCATTATTTACTTATTATTAGTCTTTATTATTATTATTATCACTATTATTTTTAAATTATTTTTATTATAAAATTATTATTATTTTATTTCTAATATCATTATCATATTATTATTTATTTAATTATCTTATTTTTATTAATACTTTTTTTTATTATTCAAAGTTTTTTAAAAATTATGAATTTTAATTTAAAAATTATTTTAAGAAGCTAAAATTTACTTTTCTAGTATTTTTATTTTATTTAATTATTTAAGCCATTAAAATAGTATTTAAATAATTTTTATTTTAATTATTTTAAAATTACCAATCTATTTTTAATATTTTTGAATCCTCATTTGAGTGACTAGTAGATCTCCCCTATATTTATGTACTTTTATAAATTTAATTATTTTTAATTACATTATTTTCTAGAATCTATTTATTTATTATATGTATTTTAAAATTATTTTTAAATTACATATTATTAAATTTCTTAATTTTGGGATATCCACTTTATGAAATTTTAAGCTTGAATTATACATGTGAATATCATTCATGGGGGTGGTTGGGTTATAATCATTCACTAATCACACCATTAAACATGCATTAGCTCTTACTTTATCATCTTCTACATGTGCGGGCTGCACAAACATCTAGTTTAGGTTCTCCTAGATCTAAGGACTTGGTGTGCTTATATTTGTATTGCGTTCCCTTTATGTTACCCCAATAGTTTAGTTTAAAACTCAATTTAATCTCACTCAACGTAGTGACATCCTAAGGATAATAATTAATGACCCGTCTGACAAACTTAGAAAAAAATTCTAGGAGCTAGGATCGATCCCCGATTGACATGAAATTTTAAATACTTAAACTTAGTTACATCCTAAATCTTCTTGAATTTTCTAGGATTTTTTAGGACCATTTACACCCCATAATTAATAAACCCCAATTTACCCATTAATTAAGCCCTGATAACTTAAAAAAATTTTAATAAATCCATTTCAACTTATAAAATTACCTAAAATATCTCAAAATCTTTAGAATTTAACCCTTAACATTAGATAATTAGAGCTCCTTAATTGGAATTCAAGTTGGACCCTAATTTAATTTTAACTAAGAATCACCCTTTTAATTAAATAAATAATTAAAAATTTTAAATTTTTGTGAACACTTGGGAACACTTTTTTAGGTCATTTTTGACCTTTGCGGGTAATTCCAATCAGTTTAAAGCTGATCTGGACTAAAACCCCTAAAACTCCTCTTCATTAAATAATTTTAATAATTCGTTAAATACCCAAACTTTGAAAATTCATAACGAATTATAAAAAAATACAAATCGAGCAAGCTAAAAGGGTAAGGTCAACTTTCTAGTCAATTATAGTAACTAGTCAGGGTCCGAAACATCAAAAATTCATAATTTGAGCTAGAAAACTTCAAATCTAGCAAACTAACAGTCTAATTACTCAGGGTAAGGTCTAATATTTAATAAAAATATGAACTCCCCTAGAATTAACCTATTTCTAAAAATGACTTTTTGGACCTCCTTAACCTAATGATAGGTGGACCCCGGATATTCTAAAACCCGTTAATGCAATTTAAAACTTCAAATAATACTACTCTAAGTCTTAAAATGAACCAACCAACTGAGCTAATTAAAAATGGACCCTAATTTATTAATATTTAAACTTTAATCAAATTCTCCTCCTTTGGCCTTCAACAAATCTGAACTCAAAACAACTTAAACTAACTACCCGATATAGGACCTACCTAAAGCCACACAAGCCTACTTCAAATACATAAAATTATTTGCTAGGACACCGCTTTTAATCCTAGACTAGGCCGGTATTTTTCTTTTTCTGCTTTCGGTGTTGTGACGCTCTTGCATGTGGCACATATGTTGTTTGTATTGATTTGATGTGATTACTTATTTTATTACTACACTTCCATTATCTATAATGTGATTGATTGTGTTAGACCTACCTCTAGGTTAGGGGTACTTTTAATACTAATGATATCTTATGAAGGTGGCCATGCTCGCGTAACACTAATAGAGGGGGCAATAATCATTAAGCTTTAAAACTAACGGCATTTTTTGCAGGTGCTCCATAAATTGCTAAAGCCGCTTCCCTAAAATTAAAAGAGCATGGCCAAGTGTGATTGACAATATGTTATATATATATATATATATATATTTGGGTTGTACTATATAAATTACTTGGGATATTTTTATTAGGATAGCCATGTAGGAGAGTCTAGATTTTTTTGTTTCAAATGTAATGTAATTTGTAATCGGTATTGAGTTGTGAAAGTCTTCAAAAGTGATGCATTTCAAACACTAAGTACCCAAAGAGAAAAAGAAAGGCCTTTCATAAAGAATTTCTTAGTCATTTGGGTACTCCTTTGGAGGATGATCTAAAGGAAGATGATCCAAAGGAGGTGATTCAGAGAAAGACGATCCACACGAAGTTGAAATGCTTGGCTTTTAAGACTTGCATCGTTCATTAGGATTAGAATCCAGGTTGTTGTCGATGGAGCCTGACCACCATTAGTGACACCGGACCGGAGGGGGCTCGACGAATCCACGTCGAGGATCCGGTGGCGGGACCAAGAACTCCTTCTTGGGGGAGGGATCACCACCTAAAATCCTTCAGGATACAGAAACCCAAAAGCAGTGTAAAAGCTACTCAAATATTATTCATCTCAAATCTATCTCTATTACATGACATTGGCTACCTATTTATAGCCCAAAAGAAGGAACATACTAGGCTACACAAAACAAATGAAAGCACTAAATCTATGTAGCCAGATAAGCTACCAGATGGATTGAATTATCCTGAAGTTAACACAACTAATGGCTCAGCTCCGGCGTCATACTACCGGGGTAAGAGAAACTTCAGGCTCATAGGCAAATATCTGGTTGGCCACCATAAGGAGGCGGATTTGGTTGGCTAAACCAGTTAGGATAGGTCCATCCGGTATCGATTTGCCTACCAATCTTCAATCTCTCAAGAGAAGCATAAGCATATGGAATTCTTGTGATTGTGAAAGCATATATGACCAAAGGTGGTTCTTTCAGCCATCTAGAGGAGAAGATAAGAGCTTCACGATCCAACCCATTGAGGAGGTCTTCAGATGCAATTTTTTTATCAACGATAGCGGGCGCAATTGATGTCTTATTCGTAACATTGGGAATGAATAGTTCCTGTTGGACATTTGGCTTCAGCTGGCCCTCAATTTTTCCCTCATCATCATCATATGCGGGCTGATCAATATCAAGAACTCCATCGAGCATGTCGTCATCATACACGTCGTACACCGGCTCATCGTAGAGAGGCAAGAACAACGAATTCGGCAATGGATCTTCAAATTCTTCAAAGCCGAACTCGACTGAGGGTGAGGTGGAAGATATCTGATCATCTGAAATGTCCTCGTCGTCGTCGTCGGTTCGTAAGGATTTAGCTGGAATGAATGATCTTGAAGCTGTCATGGGAGCGTACTTGTCACATGATCGAAAGCCATTAACGTCTTGGGGAGTGCTCCTGTATGTCAGTCGTTCAAGTCTTGACAATCGCCGTTTGAGTCGAATAATTTCTTGTTGAAGATCTTTACTGTCAGCTTCTTGAAGTGTTCCCTGCAATGTCCATCGAGAAAAAAAAAATGCTCTGCTTTTCTTTGGGTGGACAATATGAGCGAAGAAATTCTGTTGGTTCTCTTTGCTTCATTATCATTTCTTCCAATACCAAGGCCACCTGCTTTTAGAAGCTTTTGATATTCTGACAAGATCAATTTTTGTAAGCCAATTTGAAGCTTTTGTATTCTTCCTTCTATGAAATTCTTTTACTGGATTTGCTTTTATGTGATACCACCTGACGCCGTCCCAGTCTTGCGATCAGAAGTCTCCACCAACTGAGACAGTTGGTTGATCCAAGAACAAAGTAGAGAGACCACCAATTGAAAAGAATCAAGGTACAGACGTGAGAGAACACCGTCCAAGGCTTGCGATCAGAAATCTCCAAGGGAGGAGATGGTTGGCTGCCGGAAACAAGAATCTTGGCTACATCCGCTAATCCTGCTGCGCCTCCCAGCTCAGCACTCGGTCCCCTCGCTCAATCAGCGAACCCGGCCAAGAACTCCTCTGATCGCCACACCAGGCCGCGTGGCCTCCTGCCAAGATCTCCTCCGATCCCCGCAAGCCGTCCACGTCAAACAGCCAAAGCCATCCGACCCTCACATGAGCAATCTTCCTCACGAACACTGCGCCTCCGGCTTCAAGCGCCTGGACTAGCTTCTCGCACACACTTCCGCCTGCAGACTTGTGTAATCGCTCAACAAGCCTTGCTCCGCCTTCGCTCGCTCTTAGCCGACGATGCGATTCTGCTTCCGGTCAAGGATGTCACCAGAAGCCTCTCTTTCTTGACCTATTGGGCAGAGGCGTGAAACCAAGAAACCACCACTTGAATAAAATTCAAGATACAGTAAGAGAGAAATATCTCTCAAAAAAAATTTCATGCCAAATTTCTCTCCGGCATCAATTGCTCTGTCGTTTTCTTGAACGGCCTCCGACGTGGTTTCTTCCGCCAGGTTCTTCTCTTCACCACCTGATGACTTGTCAGGATACAGGGCAAGAAGAACCGGTTGGATCTGATACCAAATGACACCGGACCGGAGGGGGCTCGACGAATCCACGTCGAGGATCCGGTGGCAGGACCAAGAACTCCTTCTTGGGGGAGGGATCACCACCTGAAATCCTTCAGGATACAGAAACCCAAAAGCAGTGTAAAAACTACTCAAATATTATTCATCTCAAATCTATCTCTATTACATGACATTGGCTACCTATTTATAGCCCAAAAGAAGGAACATACTAGGCTACACAAAACAAATGAAAGCACTAAATCTATGTAGCCAGATAAGCTACCAAATGGATTGAATTATCCTGAAGTTAACACAACTAATGGCTCAGCTCCGGCGTCAATTAGTTTTCTGTAAACCCTAAGTTGTATTTATACAACACTTACCGTGGACTGTGGACTTTCTTTTTGCTATGCTTGGTTTTATTTATATTGATGTATTTACTCTGATTGCACATTAGAAATTATATGTTTTTCTTAGGTTTCTTTCTTGCATGTGTGTGACCTGATTTCGCGAGGATTTCTAAGGACTAAAACTTTTTCTAATCGTAATTAAATTTCAAAACTTTAAGAATTAAATAATATAGTAATTTAATGATCTAGAGAATAGCAGGAATCGTCCAGGGTTGCATACCCTGGATTCTAATCCTAATGATCATCTCATTCTTCGGGATGGTGCGGTCGTATACCCTCTGCACTCTATCCCCCCCATGGCGGATGTCCTTTCGGAGGTCCACAATCTCATATTATGACACTTGAAGATATAAACTGGCATGAACAAT
This sequence comes from Dendrobium catenatum, assembly GCF_001605985.2. Classification (NCBI taxonomy): domain Eukaryota; kingdom Viridiplantae; phylum Streptophyta; class Magnoliopsida; order Asparagales; family Orchidaceae; genus Dendrobium; species Dendrobium catenatum. The sequence continues at coordinate 24,009 of NW_021320037.1, forward strand.
TGCTCCAATTCCAAAATGAATTCAAGTCCAAGAATTCCATTCAAATCCTAAAAGAAGTTTATTATAATTTCTGAACCTATGCCCCAAAAGAAACTTGAAGAATAAAAAAAAATTATCTTAATTATGTATAATGATAAACAAAATTTTATATGCAAGGAGCCTTATATATAATGATAAACTAAAGCGCTGAGTCATCCTTGACACAAAAAAGAACAGCCTTGTTAATGCTATCAAGTGAAGCATCCCGCTAATGTTCGATGAGCATCTATGTAGACCACCCAATCATATGTTACAAGACAGCATGAATATGTTCCTTGCTTGAATGTACAACTTCCGACACTAAGCTTAATTTGACATTGTTTTCTTATGTTGAATTGTGCTAAGTTGTCAAGTGAAATAGATGAATATTTTATTTAAATTGCTACAACAGTCACAATTATTTGATAAACAACTATTATGTAACTAATATGAGTATATTCAAAGACTTGAATGAATGTCATTGAAAGGCAATCTAAATTTTCATTCTAAGCAAACTACTCTTTTGCTTTCAGACAAACTAAACATTTTCTTCACAATTGTTTTTTCAAACATCTTAAAACTTCTTCTATTGCTTCAAAAAGAGAGCATATAGCATAATATTGAAAATTCCCTATTTTGCACGAACAACTTCTCTAAGACATGGTAAGAATATGAATTCTTATATAGTACCAAGCATATTTATGCAAGAAATAATGAAATATAAAATATCATAATTTTATTTTATACAAGACTGTAAAAGGATAAAAGCACAACAAAAATAACACAAATGAAATTATACCAAGTGAATGTAGGAAGCTTCTCAAAAACTATTAAATTTAGGGAAATGAAAGACCTAGTATACATAAACTGATAAAAGTTTTAGGATAAAACAAAATAACTATCCATAAAATTAGGATAAGGAATGCAATCATAAATGTGAAAATAATTACTCATGATTCCTGTTTGCTATGTCGGAGTTCGATGTGTCTGGTCGGCGGCAAAAGATGACTTGAAGCAGGTTGTCGAAATAGGCGGCCAAAACGTCAGGTACTCAGGTTAGTCGTGCGCTGGCGGCTAGGAGATCGGAGGAGGAGTTTTGGATGGACCGCGATGAGGATTGGAGGTCGGAGGAGTAGCGCAAGGAGTTGGAGGAGCATAGGAGTTGCGTATTGAGTGGGAGGAGTTTTGTACGTTAGGGCATACGAGCGAAGAATACTCTAATAATGAACCACAATCTCCCTATGCCATTGGATCGTAGATAAACGACTCATATTTTTTATTTTAAGAATCGTCCGGTTCTTCCAAAACCGACCGGTTCTTCCAAAACTGACCGGTTCTGCGGTTTCCTGGTTCAATCGGGTTTTTAACCAATTTTTTACTGGTTCTAAGCCCAGCTAGTTATTTCAACTGGATGGACCGCCTGCCGGACCGGTTCACGGTTGAATCTATCGAACCGGCCGGTCTGGTCCGGTTTTCAAAACGTGGAACAATAGTATTATTAAAATTAATAAAATTAACATAATAATTGTGTTATCATTCTAAATATGAGATGAAAAATTAAATGAAATAAAAAAACTATGAAACATAAAATTTACATAATTAGTTAAAAAGAAATATATTACAAATTTCACATAAAAGCAGAAAACTACCAAACTGCATAATTCTAATAATGCACACTCTTAGTAATATGATAATTTTAAATATAAATATTTTTAATTTTTATATTTTATTTTTAATCTAAATTTAATTTTCATATAATCATATAATTTAATATAACGTATTACTAATTTATATTACATATTTAATATAAATTTAATTCAAATATAAGTTTATGAATTTAATAAAAACTATTTTTAATTTATGTTATATATATGTTTAAATTTATTTTATATCTATATGTAAAAAAATATTTATTTAATTATTAAAAGAAATGTAATAACTAATAACTGAATTGACTTCTTCAAAAGAAGTAGGCTAGTTCATCAGCGGTTTTGATCGGTTCAATTTGATTTGTTGCAGAAGCAGTTTTTAGTGTGAATCAGACAAGCCTTGTGATTGGTTTACGGCTGAACTAGTCGTTCGATTCGATTTTTAAAACCTTGTTTCCAATCGAGTCAACTGGTATGAATAGAACTCTGAATTTGGAGGTACTTCCCAGAAGTGACTTCTAAAAAAAAAATTATAATTGAATTTGCAAGCATATCTTTATAGAGTATATTGATTTGTCATAATACATATAAACAGTAAAATGATTAATTGAACCTAAATATAAAATAATATCAAATAAATTTTATTTTATATCAAAATATAAATAATATATAGCAAATAAAATTATATAAAAAAAATCCCAAATGACTCCAAATCTTCAAAACCATTATTTCGGCTGCAATATTGGCAGTTGTTGTCAACATAATTGGTCAATCTCTTAATTATTTTAATTAATTAATTAAGTAGTCTGTTTTTAGGGTCCAAATCCAAACAATGTACCCAAAGCACTACGAATTACACGCCCCTCCACCCTCCACTAGGTGTGTAAGTGAACCGAGCCGGCTCACCAATTGACTTGAGCTCGACTCGTTTATGGGCCACGAGTCGAGCTTAAACTTGAGCTCGTTTATTAAATGAGCTTGAGTTCGAGCTTGAAGAGGCTCGAGTCACGAGGTCATGAGCCAGCTCGAATCATTATTAATATTTTTTTTTAAAAAAATTATTTTATTTATTAAATGTGAATATTATTGATACATCATCAAAAAATTATCTTAATCAGGCACGAATCTTAACTCAAAATCAAGTTGGAAGCTTCAAAAATTAAAATTGAGACCATTCAAACTCTGATTTCTGCAAATTTAACATCGAACTGAGCGTCTCAAAAACACGAACCCAACAACTTCAAAATTGTCCCAATCCGAGCGTAAATGAGTCTAAATCAAAGACTCGAAGCACTTTTGGAAGGATCTGTTGACCTTGATTTTGGCTCGATCATGCTCGAACACCTTTGATCGATTCAATTGAATTCCATCGAGCCTAATTTGAGCTCGAATCGACCCGACTCGAGCCGGATCAGACTCGAATGTGTTCAATTAGACTCGATCAGTTCGCTTTAGTCGTGTCGCACTTAATTTGTTTTAAATTGATTTTTTTTTTTAAATTGATTTTTTTTTAATTTATTTTTGTTTGATTAATTTCGTTGCGCCGCCTCGAGCCTGAATTGATTTGAATCGAGTCAAATTTGAGCCCAATGCCTAACCCAACCTCAACCAATTTTAATCTGATCAAGCCCGATTCGATTCGATTAAGAGCCATTTGACTTTCCATTCATTTTGAATTTCCTTCCTAAATCAAGGAATCTCCTCGACGGCCACGATCGAGAGAAATCTTCCTTTCGGCCGAAATCCCGCTGTTCAGGGGATTTTCTGCGGCTCGAGCAGATGTTGAGCAGTGAACAAAGCCGTTTCAGAAAATTTTCGGAGCTTGGAGCACGGGACGACGCTTGGCGGGCTTCCTCTTTCGGCAAAGAGGTTCAATTTACTCGAGAACGAAGCTTCGGCTAAAGGATGGTTTTTCGATCTCTCTCTCTCTGACGGACTCTCTCCAGCTCGCTCTCAGTTACTCCTTCCGGCTCTCTGGCTCTCAGTTCTACAGCTCCCAGGTGCCGAACTCCCTCTCCAGCTTCCACGCCCTCGCTCCCTCTCAGACGCCTCCTCTGATTCGGGCATTAAGACCCAGACGGAATCCCCCCATTCGCACGCCTCTAGGTCGAACTCCCCGGGCCGAGCCTTCCATCCGCGATTCCAGGACCTGACGCCCCCTTCTCCTCTCTCGGTTTTCTTGCGTAAAGCCCAGACGGAAGCCTAGCTCCCTCCTCCCTCTCTCCCGTGCCCCCTTCGGTCGGAACTCAAGAGCTGAAGCTCTTGCCTCCTCTCCCTCTCCCGCGTGAGCCAAGGGAGACCGGACCCGAGCCCACTACCCCGTCCGACTGCAGTTCCGCCGAACCCGACCTGGACTTCGCCTCCTCTGTCTTCGCCTGAACCGAGCAAGCTCTCCCTTGCAAGGTGAGTATCTTTCCTCTCTTCTCCTTCTATTGGTCCCTCCATTTCTTCTTGTTCTTCCTCTTTTCTTGGTCTTCTTCTACCTCTCTTTCATTCTCTATTTCTTCCCCTTTGCAAACAAACAAAATCTGAGAATATATTTTGTTTGAATTTTGTTTCTTTTTGCTTCATGTATGTGTATTTGTGAGATGACTATTGCACAAATTTTAGGTAGTTTTGTGAGGCTTTGGGGTGTGTATGTCATCACACCTCTAAGCTTTCCTTTTCATGTTATTTCCAAGTGAATATGCATACTCTCCATGGTAAATTCTATAATAGCATTAAGCTCTTTGCAAAAAAAAAAAAAATCTGAGAATGAATTCGCTTTAAGTTGTTCTTGTGGTCTTTATGTTTATGCCTCTTTGATGAAGGAGATTGCTTAGAAAACTTTGCTTGAGCTTTTAGGTGTGAACCACTTTCTCTTTGTTGATTTGTTCCACATGAGCTTACAAAGTTGCACCTCTAATGTTTGATGGAATGCTCCCAAGGGAAAATCATAGTTGTTTGCTTGCATTAAGACCTTGTATGTTGAACCTACTCATATGGAAGTTCATGCAAAATTTTTTTTCTAGAGATTTATCAACAAAGATCTAAAAATCATTGATTTTTTTTTTAGATTCGTTGGAGATTTTTTTCAAACTTGATATATATCGCCTAGCTTTGTTATATTCATTTAGTCATTAAATCATGAATTATTTTGGAGAGATCGTTCTTGACAAGGTTTGGATATGTTCGGTTCTTGCTTCATTTTATCAATGTGATATGGGTGAAATGTCTTTATAATATCATTTCTTGTGTTAATGCTTACTTAGTTATTTTCACCCAATTGTCCCCTTGCATTTATTGATTTTATGGAATATCTTATGATGATAGAAATTGGATGCATTTATGTAAAGCTAGCTTGTAATCACATTGCTATTAGTTATTTATTGCAAAAACTTTTAAGGGTTCTCCTTCTATTGCTATATGAAAATGGATCGAAAATACTACATTCCTTAAAGGATCCACATAATTCGTTGAATGAGATGTTGCTATGACAAGTGTAAGATAGATTCATGGTGCATTCTCATTATACTCTGTGTATGCATACTTTTCCACATTCCGAATTAATGAGAAAATCATATCAATATAAAAGAAGGAAAGTGAACATTTAGCTTTAAGAGTCTCTTTTATGGAATTGGAATAAAAGTGCTAGGGTTATTTTCATTGGATTTTTCTGAAATAAGATGGTGATGCTATAATTTTTGTTAAACTCTAGCTCTCATCTAGCTCTCAAATTTGGAATTCATCGTGGTAATTTCATGCATGGATCATTCTTTAGTGTGTAGGTTGAATACTTTGTGGGAGAATTTCACATCACATTATTGTGAGTTACTTTTTTTTGTTAAAGTCGTTTTCTTTTTAGAAAGTTTTGTTATTATAAGAGGAATACTTAAGCATGAAAGTTTGAGATTGTCTTTTCTTTACAAAGCTTAAACTTCTTGCAAATGATATAGTGAAGTTCATTTTACATATACCTTGAAATATGCTTGATTGGAATGTGGTTAGCATAGCTTTGTGCTTAATGTCATGAGTTAAACTTGAAGGAGTGTAATTGATATCCATTAAAACACTTGCAAAATCATATGTTTGATACTATTAAAGTAAGCTTACAAATTTATGTTAAAATGCCCTTGGAGATATTTGCTAACTTATGAGTAGAAACTAGAAGTTTGTTGAAAAATGGTTGTATACCTCATATCTTAAATCTATATCCTCGTGTCTTAAATCTATGTTGTGTCGTGATGATATCATGCTCCTTTCCCTTTAGTTTTAAAAAAAATGAAGACATGATAGTTTCTTCCTTTTTGCTAAGTACATGTGGCTCAAATATTGGATTGAAAGTCTTACGTCATATAATTCTATCTTTCTTTATTCATGATTAAAAAAAAAAAAAAGGATTGAATGATTGTATAGTTATTTTCTCTAATTTTACCTCATGAAAGCATATGTTTCTTGTCTCTTGCTTGCAATTACACTTGTCGTTTTAACGCCATATGAGTATTCACTTATTTTCACATTTAGAGAAGTCTGAACTTACAAATATTTTATTGATATTGCATATATGATTAACAATGATGGTTTATGTACTTATGGTTGGAAATTAGTTTATCTCACTACGAATAGATCTTTCTTCCGTTGGCATTTAAGGTAGCATGCATTTATGGATTTCTTCATTGATTATTGAAATTGTTTTTGGAGAAGTCGAATAGTCTCTTCTCCCCTGTTATTTGTAGTTCTTTGTTGGAAAGATAAAATGTTTTAGAAGGCTTTAAGAATTATTTCTGCATTCTAGAATTTTGTGAATGTCTTTATGGTTGAAAAGTTTTAGAAAACGTTTGGTAGTAAAGGGTTTTATAGATGTTTTGTTTTGCTAATTATTTTTGCATCGAAAGGTTTTATTGAAGTTTTTTTTTTGTGAATGTTTTGTGATGAATGCTTTGCAATGAGAGGTCTTTATAAAACCTTCTTGTTGAAAAGCTTTGGGTTTTTCTACCCCGCTCCAAATGAGAGGAGGCACTTGATTTGCGGGTTGTTGGGTAGAATTTGGTGTCAAAAATAGATTTTGGAAGAAGATTTTTGTAGGGTTTTAGGTCAAAAACTAAAGGAAAAGTTTTAGTAGATAGTTTGTGTAAAATTTTGTGTGGCATCCAATTTAGAGATTTTCCTAGAATCTTTTGAAACTTCTAGTTTGGGGATCCGCTTAGTATAGTAAGATCCCTTAGTAGTTTTGTAGAATAGGGTAGTGTTTAGTATGCAAGTTGTCTTGTTATTGATCCTTACTAATTTGTTAGAAGACAAGTGTTAAAAAATAAAAATAAAAGAGATTTTAGTAGATAACTTCTGGGGGGAGATTTAGTAGTAGTCCATTTGGAAGTTCTTGTAAGTCTGTTTGAGATCTATAGGATGAATTTCAGAGTTTGAAGTATTAAAGAGCTTTAGGTAGGAAAGTCTCTAGGGTCCTTTTAGGAAGGAAGATAGTTCTTCATTATTTGAATTAGATCCCTCTAGTGTGAGTTTCTAAAAGAAGAAACATAGAATTTTGGGAGAGAATACAAAACAAAAGAGACTCTTATTTTGGATTTAGAGTTGGGGATTTGTATCCCATTAGTTGAGGTAAGATTTGTTTAGAATGTGTTGTGGGTAGAGGTCCTAAAAAATATCAAGTGCCTAGTTTGGAGTGGGAACAGCAAAGGGCATTGTTGCTGTTATAGGATGCACTTGACTTCTACGAAGTGTATCCAATAACAACAATGCCTACACCCCTTTTTGTATTTGATTTTCGTTCTTTTTATATTCTTCGCATTTAGTTGTCTTTTACTTAGTTTTGTTAGTTTCTTCATTGTTTCTCTCGCATTTCGGTACTGCACACTTGCAAAATAAGGAGAACCCAAAGTACAAATGGCTCAACAAATAATAAAAAGGTACGTTTTAGTTTTATTGCACTTTCATTTCCTTGCATTCACTTGTTTATAGAATGTGCTCTAATACCTCTCTTTCTATGTCTTGCGAGGTACTTTTGGAAAGCAATGGACTAGGAGCACTTGGAACTGGAGCTAGGACAATCGGATCCAAGCATCAGTCGTCTCTACCCATCTGGTAGGGGTGCTACGGGCGGAACCACCGGGTCGTAGCCCCCGGTGCTGTAAGTCTACTAAAACTTAGAAAACCTTTAGGGGCCTAGATGATTGCGCGCCTCCCACCCTTAGGTCCTTAGAAACTTCAATTATATATTTAGGATTGCTTTTACCTTTTTTTCAGATCCCTTAAATCCTATGACATCCGTACAGAAGTCTTAGGAATCAGAAAAGAATAACACTTTTTATCCTACGACACTAGTGACATCTAAGGACAAAAATTAAGGATCGGGTCTTAGAAAACATAGACTTAGGGTGCATGTTCCTTATAGGATAGAGACTTTAAAACAACAACTTAGTGATATGTTTTCCTAGATTTAGATTTTGTTTTTCTTGATTCACTAATAATCAACCAATTAAGCTTAATCTAATTCTTAAAACCTATTAAAACACTGAATTCTTAATTAAATAATTATTAACATTCTATAACTATTAAACTTTAAATCTAAAATGTAAACCTAAATCAATTCTAATTAATCTAATAATCAATCCTTAACCAATCTAAGAATCTAAAAGAGGTAGATTTAATTAAAAGATCAAATACTAAATTAAAATTCATTAAGATAAGATACTTATAAATATCAAACCTTAGAATAATTTTTAAAATCAAAAAAAAAAATATGATTGATAAAATACTTAATCTACTTCTTTCTTTTCTTTTCATAACCAACTAAAACGATAATAACAAAGTTAATTATCACTAGGTAACCCAGGCCTACGAGGCTATTAAGTTAGCCCCAAGGAGGGTGAAATAAACCTCACGGCCTCGGTGTGAAACAAAGGTGATGATTAATCAAACAATAAAAATAAAATATTCCTAAAATCAACTCTAAAACATTAAGATTTAAATTTTAACTAAACTCCCTTAGCCTCTTTCAACAAACAAAAATACATACAACTCTAACTAAAACTACCCTATATAGGACCTACCAAAACCACACAGCCGACACACACGTAGATGAGTTTGCTAGGACACGACTATTAGCTTTAGGTTAGGTTGTTGTTTTACTTTACTTTTCTGTACTCTGTTGTGACGCCTTGCATGTGACCCGTGTGCTGATTGTTATTTTTGCTACTTGTTGTAGCTTTTCTGCTGTGTTATTTTTATACTGTCTTTCTTCCTGCACTGTTGCTGTGACGTTAGAATACCCATAGGTTAGGCACGTTCTTTGATACTAATGTTGTCTTCCTGCAGGTGGCCGTGCTCATATAATGCTGCCAAAGGGGGCTAATAATTAATAATGTCATTTATAACTGCTTTAGGTACCCGCTTCAGCTGCTTAGCCCCCAATAATCAGAGCACGGCCAAGTAATTGATATGCGCATTTTAATTTACATATGTAACTGCTTGGATGAAATTTTTATTATGACTGCTTAGGATAACCCCTGCAGGAGAGTCTAGATTTTCTATTTTGATTAATGTAATGTATTTGAGATGTAGTAAATTGTGAAAATCATTAAAATAAGGCATTTTAAGGATGTGGGAGTCCAAAAGGAAAAGTAAACCCCTACAAGGGGTTTCCTTTTTCATTTGGGCGTTCTTTTGGAGCACTCGCCACGAGGAGTCTAAAGGGAAAAGTAAACCCCTACAGGGGGTTTCCTTTTTCATTTGGACATCCTTCCGGGGGAGTCACTACGAAGAGCCAGAAAGAAGAATGAAGACGATCCAATGACGAATCAAGGAAGAGAAGACGAAGACTGAAAATATAAAAATGCCTTATTTTAAGATTTGCGTCGTTTCCGGGTTGTTGTCGGTGGAGCCCGGCCACCATTACTTACTGTACTCTGTGATGTAATATTGTATGGCACTTGCCATGGACATTCTTTTTCGTGGGATTTTGTTTCTGTGCTGTGATTTACTTACTTTGTTTGCGCAGTAGAACCAGCATGCTTTTTATAGGTTTCTTTCTTGCATGTGCTTGTGTCTGACCGCTAGGCTCTTTAGGGATAAAATTTTTATACTCGTAATCATTAAATAAAAATTTAAGATTAATTCACATAGAAATATAACGACTCTAGGGAATAGCCGGAATCGTCCGGGGTGGCATGCATGCATTCTCTCACCTATTAGACAAGCTTCCCCGCCTGCGGGTAGAGTCCGGATAATCTGGCCTATGAGGATGAAGTGCCGGACCTGGGGAAGTTTAGTCATTCAAAAGCTATTTTATAAAGCCTTTTTAAAAATTCATGCATATCTGATTTAGAGATTTTAACCAGCATAAATCGCATTAGTAACTAATTAAAATTAAGAATTAGTTGCATTAGTTTTAGGAACATTGTACCATTCATAAGTGTGGGATCACTTAGGAATTTCTCTAATTTGTCAATCCCAAATTCAGTGTCTAAACCACCCACCCTTCTTCATACAGACTGGATAGCATGGATTTTACACGATTAGGAGGTTTTAGCTGGCTTCCTTTGTCAGACAAGGAATAAGTCCAGATTGCATTAGCTAGGTCGTGGATGCTAGTGTTGTGTGTACAACACTACATCTTTTATAGATTTAGGATCTAAAGGTGAGGGGCACAAGTGTACCTCCATACACCTTATTGGTAGGTAAGTTCTCCATTCTTTCGGAGACTATAAATCCTACCCATCCGCGTCACACAGATGACGCCCCCTCCTTCCTTCTCTCGTGCATGTTTGAGTGCAGTGTCTTCTCTCTTTTTCTTTAGTTTTCTCTTTCTCGGACCGTCCGGATGTTGAGTGAACCTCGTGTGATCTGATTGAGCCAATTTGGGACCTTCTTTTTGATTAGGAAAACCTAGGAAACCCTTCGCACTAAACCCACTTTAGAGGAGATAATCTAACGTCCTTAATCGAGAGTTTTCTTAGATCAAGGTCTAAGATGTAATTAACTACGGGGGCTTGCGCCCGTAGGAAGCCGATCCCCACAATCAAATAAACCCCATTCGAGTTGATGTATCGAATGGGGGAAATCTCGTGCACTTTTGGGTTATAGATATTATTATCCATCGAGGTTGGTAGGTGAAAGCCGTTATCCTCCATGGCTAATCGTATCTATAACTCCATCTGCTCTTCCATCGGCCTGCTTGTGCCGAATGTAAAGGTCTACGACCATTTTTGTCCTACGGGATAGTGTGATCGTACCCTTTGCATTCGAACCACACGAGCGGAATCCTTTCGGAGACCCACAGGATCAAACCACAATTTGGGTTACCAAAAAATCTCCAATCATGAGATGCTTATTGTAAAATCGAGCGGCTTGACGAGACGAATCCAACGAGCCCAAGATCATCAAATTATGATATCATCAAGATAGGCAAATGTCCATTGAATGATGCATGATCATGGGAATTAAGATCGACCGTCCATCCGAACCACTCCCAATTTACCCTTGATCTTCTATTTATTTACAAGTCATGCCACTCAAGAATTCTATAAATAGAACCTCATTTCTCTTGAAACAGGGGGCAAGAGCCAAGAGAGAAGAAGGAAGAGAAAGAAGAAAGCTCCAGCAGCCTAGCTCCTCCTTGACCACCACCGGAATTCTGTCACACCACTGCCGAAATTCTGTCACACCACTCCCAGATTCTGTCGAACCACCACCAGACTATTCAAGATCGTCAAAGTTGTTGAAACTTGAATAGGCTGTTAAACTTAAGCTTATGTCCCAAGGCTAACCAAGAGGGGGGTGAATTGATTTATTTTAAAAAATCATCTCTTGGATTTTAGAATTTGAAACTGATTATTTTAAAGCAAGTTATTAAAGTTTGAAAATAAAACTTTTTAACAATAAAATTTAAACTTGCAGTAAGTAAGCAGCGGAAAATAAAATGACAAAAAATTTTATAGTGGTTCGGTCAAACTTGATCTACATCCACTCTCTGAAACTCTCTCTTCAGGTATTGCACTATTACAAAAGTGTCTCTCCTTTTGCCCACACAACAAAATGGAGAAGACTTCACAAAACTCTCTTCCACCAATCCTCGGTGAGGCAGAGAACCGTCGTCCTTTCACACCCTCCAAGTGTAAGCAGAGAACATTCGTCCTTTCACACCCTATCAGTATAGACAGAGTACATTCATCCTTTCACACCCTCTAAATATAGGCAAAGCACCTTCGTCCTTTCACACCCTCCAAGTGTAGGCATAGTACCTTCATCCTTTTACACCCTCGAAGTGTAGGCAGAGTACCTTCATCCTTTCATACCCTTCAAGTGTAGGCAGAGTACATTCATCCTTTCACACCCTCCAAGTGTCGGTAGAGAACCAGATCTTCTTCAAAGATCTTCTCATGAGCAATCTAGAAAGATAAGAGGAAGAGTGAAAAATATAAATCACACACAAAGATCCTTACCTTTGAGTAACATTGTGAACCCTTCACATTCCACTAGCAAGAAATCTCTCTTAAACACTTTCTCCTTCAATTGCCCTTGAAAAATCACGAAGACCAGAGTTTTTACATTAGTTTTTAATGGACCTTTTATACGAAAGACACGAAAAACCGTCCAGAAAACTGAAAATTTCAATTTTGAGCATACATGATCGTACTGTATGATCGTATGTTCTTACGTATGAACATTTCAAATACTGTTGTGTATGAACCTATTGTGAATTAGTATGAAATCATTTCGTATCCGATCATCGTCCAATACGAACTAAGTTCAACCGAGATAAACATTATGAAATTTTTCAAATTTGGTTTGTACGAAACGTCAGGATGAAATGAGTGAGAACGAACCCGAGAAGTTCGTCCTTGTACAAAACTGGGATCGTCCCATACGATCCATAGTTAGAAAAAAATTTTTCATGCGACAACAGACCTGAGCCGTTCGTCCTTGTACGAAGCTTGGATCGTCCCGTACGATCACAATCCCGAGATGTTCGTACATATATAAAATTGGGATCGTTCAATATGATCCATACTTGGAAAAATTTTTTTGTGCAACAACATACATGAGCCATTCGTCCTTGTATGAAGCTTGAATCATCCTCTATGATCACAATCCAGAGATGTTCGTACTTGTATGAAACTAGGATCGTCTCATACGATCTATACTTAGAAAAATTTCATTTCTGTTCGTTTGACTGCTCGTAGGGAAAATAACTGATCAGATCATCCAGTACGAAGGAAAATCATACCGTACGATCAGTTTTAAAAACCATGAATTTTAAACTCTCCCCCGGGGTGTGTGTGCTCAGTTACTCAAATACAATCACACTATCTCAAACTCAATAAAATGAAAAATACAGACTTGAATTACAATAAATCCTAAACTGATTTTGATTTGAAGTCTTCAACAATCCGGAGTGATTTTCTTAAAATATTAGTACACACAAGAGCAAAATTATTCTTTCAAAATATGTTAGGAAAAAATAATAATTAAATCAATAATATTTGAAATCATCAAAAACATACATGTTGCAAGAATATCAAACATGCAAAACTAAGTAGCAACTATCTCAACAAAAGTGCCACCCGAACCCGTAGTGCCCTCTAACGATGAAGTGCCACTACCGGACCACCGCCTGACACCGGAGTGCTGTCGAACCACTACTTGAGGCCTGAACTTTTGCCAGACCACCACGTGACGCCCGGAGCTCTGCCGGAGTACCTCCATACTACTACAGTCTTTCTGACCCCGATCTCCTGCCAACTATGATTTTTCTAACCCTAGTCTCATACATTCTTCAGTACTTCCGACCTTCATCGCCTACTATGGTCCTTCCGACCTCCCTCGCCAGAAAACGGTCTTTCTGACCACCCCACTCTCCTGCTGACTACGGTCCTTCTGATCTCCGTCGCCCACTACGGTCCTTCTGACCTCACTTGCAAGACAACGGTCTTTCTATCCCCAGCCTCTTGCCGACTACGGTCCTTCTGACCTCCCTCATCCACTATGTTCCTTCTGACCTTCCTCGCCAGATAACGGTCATTCTGACCCGTCTCCTGCCGACTACGATCCTTCTGACCTCACTCGTTAGACAATAATCTTTCTGACCCCAGTCTCCTACCGACTACGGTCCTTCTGACATTCGTCGCCTACTATGGTGACCTCCCTCGCAAACTATGGTCTTTCTGACCCCGGTCTTCTGCCGACTACAGTCCTTCCAACTTTCGTCTCCTACTACGGTCTTTCAAACCTTTTTCCTATCGACTATGGTATTGCCAACCAAATAAATATGTCTATGTTGATTATTGTGCTCCCACCATATAATGCGCTCTATATGATATTCATTTGTGACATTAAGCCAAGGCCTTTCCCAAAGAAGGGTCTCATTTGTAATCAACTATAAAGACTAGTAGGTTCTTTCAAACTGGGTCAGACCCTGTGGTTTTTCCCCTTTTCAAGGGTTTCCACGTAAAAACTCTGGTATCTCTTATAAATGTTGCACCCTATCTCTTTCATCTGCTTGTGTGTTGGATCTTCGTATAACACTAAGACGTTAAACTATATAACTTTCTACCGCCATGAATATTCCATGACGCAACAATTATTAATATATATATATATATATATATATATATATATATATATATATAAGCATAAATTCGAATTAAATCCAACTCGAGACATCAGGTGGCTCGAGGTGGACCGCACTAGGCTTGAGGCAAAACACGATTACGCATGCTGACTCCTATGCATAATGCGGGACTCGGTCAGATGGCGTGGAGGTAGACGACACGCACGGTCGCTGAAGGCGAACAACGCAGAAGGCGGATCGAACTGCCAAGGACCGCAAGCCGACTCAAACTTATTTACGGTGGGACTAATTCAAATTCGAGCTCACTTTTAAGCTTGACTCGAGCTCGAGCTCGAGCTCAAATTCAAGAGGGCTTTTCAACTGAAGAGCCGAACTCGACTAGTCTACAACTCCACCCTCCTCTGCTCCCAAATCCGACCCAAATACAACCCGATACTAATCATCAGATACTTTCAGTTGGCTGGGCTGCAGATATTTCAGATCGGTCGCTTTCTAGCCCACATCTCCCTTCTTATCCACTCCTCAAAATTTGTCTCGTCCGCGCTTTCTCTAAATAAAATAAAGACTACCGTTTCCTTCCGTTCCTCATCATAAATTACCAGAGACCAAAGGTAGAATATCTTTCATTTTCTTCATCTCCAAGATAAACCTCTAGAAAACCCAATTGATCTCCGAAATGCTTCGATGTCTCGCATCTCCGCCGTCTCCATCGGCACTTTTGTTGGAGTCTGCTGCCGGCGATGTCTCTCGTAGCCGTCCGGGGAGGCCGATGGTGGCGTGTTGCAGCGGGCAGAGGAGCAGCGCCTCAATCCCTAAGCTTGAGCCTTTCAGCCGGAGCAGGATCGACCGGAGGCTGAAGGACCCTCCCTTCTTGCAGAAGTCTGAGGACGAGCTCACTGGTTCACCTTTCGCTCACGAAATCATATTATTTTATTTATTCTTTTTGTGGTCTTTTTTCCTGTCTTTCTATGAAATGAATTCTGTCTTCCTTTCTTTGTTTTTTCTGTCTTTACTAATCCTTGAGATGTTAAATATTTTAAATTGATTGGCTGAATAGATTATATAAATATAATAAAATTTTCTGAAACTTTTTTGATGCAAGTTTACGGATTTCAGGGACCTTGAATGTTTGATGATGCAAATTTGGATGCCAGATCTTGTAAATTGTAGGTAAACATAATTATGAATGGCAGAGTAATACTACAATTAAGCGTATGATTTGTGCAGTCAGTTTTATTTTGAGACCATTGAAATGATTTATTGACGAGGAAAATTCTTGTATGGAATCACTGGCGTTGGTAAAGACACCTGGAGGGGTTTGCTAGTGAGGAGAAAAAATACAGAGGGGATTGTAACTTTTCATGCGGCTTGGATAGATCCCATAAATCCACTATGAGCAGTGTTGGGGAGAGATGAGGAGTAGTAAACACCACAACGATGAAACAGACAAGAAAGTAAAAGCATTGTAAAAATAAAGGACACCAATTAACGTGGAAAAACTCAAAATAGGGAAAAAACTACGGAGCCACACTACACCAATAAATCCACTATGAAAATTGGGAGAAATAAGTTAAGATCTCACGGAGCCACACTACATCAAGAAATTCACTATAAAAATTCGAAGAAAATAAACCCAAGGGACGTAACCCTTTAGAAAAACGAGAAAGAAAATCGTCCAGTCCGTCTCGCAACACTACAACGCTCAAAATTCTGTCTTGCACCGCTACAGCGCTATATTTATACTGCTACGGTGCTCTGCTCTCTATCGTTCAGCGCAGGGTGCTTGGGTACACAGCGCCGTGCGTTGTACAGGGAAAAAAATTTAGATTCCACACCTAACAAGCATATCTCAATAATTTATGATTTATGGCTGAAATTGGGAACTTAATGAACCCGCTTAAGATCATTTGGCTTGGCTTGACCTAAATCCTGCCAAAATGAAGGCTGAATCCATAAACAATAAATATTGGCAAGTTTTAGATTTCTTATAGGGAAAGAAGTGATTTTTAGGTTTTTAATATGCTTATTCTGATCAAGAGCTTTGTTTTCTATTTCAGTATTGATATCTTCGCTAGCAAAACCTACATATGAACTGCCTCTGAAAGCTTTAATAGGTCCATGAATTATTTCTGTAGTTTCTATATGGCTAATCTCATATGAATTGCCTCTCAAATGATTTAATAGATCTATGAATTATTTCTGTAGTTTCTTTATGGCGTATCTAAATAATTATGGATTTTGTCGGACGTGAGGTTTGAATAATGGTGTTCTTTTAAGATTCATTCCAATAATGTGTTTAACGTGATTTTTTCATGTTCCTTACAAACTAGGGTAATTTGTTTAATTTTCTTCTATTTTGTGTAGGGAGAATAAGGAGGATCTACATATGATATTTATTGATTTAGAGAAAGCTTATGATAATGTTCCAAGAGAAGTGTTATGGAGAGTTTTAAAAAAGAAAGTGGTTAATAATGCTTATACTCAAGTCATTGAGGATTGTATGCATGAGCTATTACTTGTGTTCAAGCACAAGGAGGTTGGACCAAATATTATACTATTTCAGTTAGATTACATCAAGGATCATCTTTAAGCCCCAATCTTTTTTCTTTAGTCATGGATGTTTTTACTAGACATTTGCAAGAGGATGTATCCCGGTGCATACTTTTTGTTGATGATATTCTTCTTGTTGATAAGACTAGAGACGGAGTTGAAGGTAAACTTGAATTATGGAGGTCAATCTTAGAGTCTAAAGATGTTTGTTTGAGTAGATCTCAAACCGAATACATGGAGTGTAATTTTAGTAGTAATAGATCTTATGTGGGATTGTGACTTTGGGCGATCAAGTCATTAATAAGAGTACACGTTTTATATATCTTGAGTCTGTTCAGAGTGATGATAAAATAGATGGGATATTATTAGTATGTGGGCTCCGAAAATTTCCAATTTTAGGGATGTGTGATCCCAGGGGAATTTTTAGAAGGCAGATTGGGTTTGTAGATAAGACACTACCCAGAGATTTCACCCTCATTTGGTGAGGACTTTTTGATCTGAGTTCTGGTTTCCTATAGGCGCAAGCCCCTATAGTTAATTACCCCTCCCAATAATAGGAGAGAACTTTCGATTAAGGCTAGTCGTTAAAGGAGGTCGAATAGGTTATAAACCTATCGTATAATAGCAATAAATTTAGGGTTTGATTACTATCGTGAGTGAGGCGGTGAGCGAATCGTCGTGAGGTGGGACCGACAGAGGCGATTGTGTCGTTTGGGTATGTCGGTCGGAGGAGCGGTTTGTCCGATCTGGCGTGCAGCAGTTACAGTCAACATAGTACAATTAAAGTTAGATGGTTGAAGTGGAGAAATGCATCGGGTCTGTTGTGTGATAGAAAAGTACCCCTCAAACTTAAGGAAAAATTCTATAAGTTGGTTATGAGACTTGTAATGCTTTATGGTGCAGAATGTTAGTCATTAAAAGAGAAACATACAATTAGTTAATTGTTGCAGAGATGAGAATGCTGAGGTGGATGAGTGGCTTTACTTTTAGAGGTAGAATGTGAAATGAGCATGTACATGAAAAGGCTGGATTAGCTCTAGTGGCAAATAAGATTAGAGAGAGTCACCTTAGATGATTTTGGTCACATAAAATGTCGGCCATTTGAAGACCTAGTTAGGAGAGTAGATGTATTAGATTTGGCCAATGTTAAGAGGTAGAGGTAGATCTAAAAATCTTGGTTAAAAAAGATTAGAAATGACCACTTTTTATTAGATTTAAATGAGAATTTGACTCTTAATAGGACACAATGAAGAAAAAGAATTAATGTATTTGACCCCACATAGTTGGATACTTGATGTTGTTGTTGTTGTTGTTTAATCTTCTTTGTTTTCGGGTCATTCTTCCATGCCCTAGAAATAATGTGTTTGTTTAAAATTTTGGTGAAAACAAGCAATAGATAATCCTTGAAGGGATTAGATGGTTAATAATCATAATCCCCAAAATTTGGAGAAATGATCAGAATGTTATTCTAAGGGTGCATTTTGTTGCCTGTAAGTAGAGAACTTGTCTTACATTAGAAAAAAAAAATTATCATGGTGTTTTGATATCATTGTTGTCAAGATGGGCCTTGCCTTGAAATCACTACATTTATTTTGATGTTAGTGTCATGCATGAAAACTTTATATTGCACACATCTAATAATAAATTTAATGATTTTCAAATCTATCCTAATCAAAATTTTTATTATGATATCCTTACAAAATTTTTTTTTTCCTTTGCAGAATTGTAAAATTTACTAGAGTTTCTTTTAATTAGATGCATTTCAAATTTGGATGCTTTTAAATTCTATAAATTTCTACAAATGTAATCGCTACTCCTTCAAACACGAAATGCATAAAATTGAAACACAAATAGGTTGAATGTTCATCTTTCTGTCTTCATTGTGTAGTTATATTCTCAAGCCTTCTATTTTTCTGAATGTTTATTTTCTTATCTAAATTGTAGTCACCCATTTTCTGCAAACTTTTTCCATTTCCAGTTTACTGCTCAACTCTAGAGGGGGACAAAGCCTACAGCTGCTGGATGGCTTACTTTGAACTGAAAGATCTTCAAGTATGTTTCATATGAAGGCTTCATTTGGTATGGCTTTTCTCTTGCTTTCTAAAATAGCTTTCTAGTACAAAAATTTCTTGAATTTGAATTTTTTTGTACTAAAAAAGCTGTTTTAGAAAACAGTACGAAAGTTGCCCCAAACGAAGCCGAAATCTCTCAGTCATGATAACAGTGCTATTTTGTAATTTGTAAACTTTATTTGAATAAGCACAGGAGGAAATGCCAAGAGAGCAAGTGGAGAAGTTTGTAAGGCAGGCTGGGGGCGTAAAATCTCTTATTGGCTGCTTGCATGGGCTAACTGCAATGCTAAAGAAGGATTCTAAAGACCAGAAAAAATATGTTGCAGGAAACTCTAAGGCAGAGAAGAAGGAAACAGCCTTCCATGTACCAGATGGGATCCCCAAGACTAAGCAGGAGCTGGAGGAAGAAGAGAATGGGAAAATGGCAGATTCATCGTTCACAAGGCTTCTAAGGAGCATGGCAAGGGCACCTGCTTGGTATTCTTGAGCTCCAGATCATGAAACTGGTTGAATTTGTGTTTCAGAGAGATGAACTATTAAAGCTTTGTTGTAAATAGGAATGATAAGGCTCTTACATGTTGTTTGGTTGGTTTGTGCTATAAAAATGGCTTTTGTGAGTGGAGATGGAGGGGTAAGTGTGAGCAATGTTGATGGTGGTTGATATTTTTCAAATGATGTGGAACTATAGATCTTGGTCTCCCCTTGCTTTCGTCTTCCTCACGTTTTCTATACAGTTGTATTAAGATTTTGTTTGAGACAGTTTTTTTATCATTTTTTTTAAATAGTCTTTTAGAAAGCAATCAGAAAGCTGTTCAAAATTAAAGATTTGTTTGGGACAACTTTTTTGCTACTTTATATATCTGCTTTTTAGTATAAAAATTTTCAATCTAAGAAAATTTTGTACTAGAAAGTTGTTTTTGAGAAAAAAGTAAAGAATTCGTCCCAAGCAAAGTCTAAGTCTTCATTGAAACAAGTAAAGAAGGCAAACAATTATAGGATTTTATTAGATCTTTGTATGAGCACAACAATTTATATGATTCTGAGTTCTTAAGAACTCTACATCCATAAGACAACCTCGATTGTAATTCTTATATTAATATTTGTGAATGACATATGCAAATGATTTTAATTAGAAAAATTAAGAATGAAACTTTTCAATATGAAAGCAAACAAAAAACTCTAAACCGTAATTTGCAAATCTTTTTTCAAAAACCTTTAGAAAGAAAGATATATCAATGATTCAAACTTATAGCCAACATTGCAAAGATATAGAACTTACAGAGAACTTGAACAAGAAAAATTGAAAGGACCAAGCAAACCAGTCATGTCGACTTCTTCTTCTTCCTTGAAACAAACCCTAGAAAGAGAGAAATAAGAGAAAATTCTTCTCTATTTCACATAAAATTTATCTTCTCTTTCGATCGAGAAACAAGAGCCCGCAAGAACAAGCCCTCGGTTCTTCTCTCCAACCTAATTCCCTTCAGTCCTGTCCTCCAACCGACCGCCTTATAATGGATAATTTGTGCATGTTGCTCTTATAGTAAGCAAGAAAGATTCCCTTGTTGCAATAATATCCTCATTTCTTCCTCCAATTAGGTACATCTCAAGATGGTTTGATAATAATCACATTTAAATCTATAATTTTAGGTTTCATTTTGAATGATCTTTTTACTGCTTCTTAAAATAGTTTTTTAGTATAAAAATTTTAATTCTTGAATTAAAAAGCTGCTTTAAGGCTTTGTTCGGGACGGCTTTCTTCATCCTTCTTAAAGCGGCTTTTCAGTACAAAAATTTAATTTTTTTTACCTAATCGCTTTAAGAAGCAGGAAGAACGCTGTCCAAACAAAATCTTTGTTGCAGTCCATAAATTTTGGCTTTATTGGGTGAGACCGTTAAGCATTTTCTTCATTGTAAAATTATGAGTGCGGTTTAAAAATTAAAACAGTAACAATATTATCCCAAACAAAATCTAATGTTACAACAGAGGAGTTATGATATTCTTTTATAGTATTAAAAAGAACCATTATTCAAAGAAGCAAACTGATAGTTATGAAGTTGGTTGCCATCATTTTTGTTTGTGGAGGCCCTATCCTTAGCTTTTTATGCCATATTTTTCTTTGGCTATTTTTTTTTGGTTCAAGGTGGGACTTTTTGTATCAGGCTTTATTTTGTTATCAATAAAACATCTTTGTTTCTAAATGAGCTCTAACATTATATGATTAGACACTACATTTAATATTTCAGAAAAATGTTCGTTACCAACGAATATTTTGACGGATTTTCAGCAAACTTCCAATGAAACATTTCTAATAGATTTCCGACATATTTTTAAAAGAGGAAATTTTTAGGCTAAGCATCATTAATAGCGTAATTATTTGATTAAGCACGCATAAAAAGTTTTAAAATTAGGCATAATCGCTCGTTCAACTGGGGATTATACATGCATGTGTAAATATCCCATTAAAGGAGCGATTGGCAATGCGAGTATGAATTGCCTGTTAGACGTTCGATTTGATTTTGTCCCGAATCTTTTTGAAATGTGTGCCTGATGCCCTAGCTTCTCCTTTCTGCATTCGTCTCTCCAGATCCCAACCTTACCGTCTTCGCCTCTTCATCGCGTGCAGACAAATTTGTATGGTATAATCTTTATTTTTTTATTGATTTTCTAAGAGGAAGTTTAGATATGCAAAAAATAGATTCCTCATACAATAATGATAAGAAAAACTTGAGAGAAATAGGAGTTTTATGAGAGAGAAAAATAAGGTTAGCTATATCGGAGAGAAGTATAGAGATTTTAATTGATTTTGATGGGAAAGAGGATCATTCACACTTTCAAAGAATTTCCCTTTTAAGGATTCAATATGGATTACTTGATAGAGTATTTTATTTTGAGCAATTTAATTAAAACAATTGAAAGACCAATCTAAAATTTTATAAGCATGGGATATATATTCTAAATCATTTTTATCATGACTTCATAAATTATCTAAATAATTCCAAAAAATATTAAAAACAAAATAGTTAACCTTCTTTAGATTAATTGAATTTAACGATTATCTCGATGAAACGAAATTAGCGTTACCATTATTTTGTAAATCTAGGTATTCAAAATGAGTGTGCGACCACCCTCTTTCATGTTGTTATACGATGGACAGTTATCATTAGATGATAATTTTTCGTATATATATTTGGTGGCAATTGTCGCCCCTTATAAGTTCCATTAAGTCAACTTTGAAGCAGTTAAATGATACGGTTGTTAGAGCGCTAAAGCATGTTGCATGTCATATGATACGATGTGTTGTTGCAGGAGAAGTTCTATCAACGAATAATGACTACAACAATAAAAAAAAATGTTAATTGATATTATGGAAATATTTTAACTCTCATAGTGACATGACAATACAACCTTGCAGAATTGATTTGACAATACAAGTTAGGAAAACTGATTTCATATTACAAATCATATTAACTGATTTGACGATACTAGCCCAGAAAATTAATTTAACAATACAAGCCTACAAAAGTGATTTGATGATAAAAACATGAAACACTGATGTCACATTACAACCCACCTAATTAAAGCTGTATTTTCTTAAAATTAAGCCTAATATAAACTGATATATGATTAATTTTTATTTTTTTGGTAAAACATACTACTTACTACAAATTAGAGAATCAATAATATATATAATTCAAAAAAATTAAGCAAGTGAACTTGTTCATGCATGGCTAATCTCCTATTAAACGGGCGATTATGTCTACTTATAATTTTTTTAATGCATACTTAATCAGATAATTAAGACACTAAGAATGCTTAGTCTAAAAATTTACCCTTTTAAATTTTTTTGAAAAATAATTATATATTTATAATTAAAAAATTAGCTAATTAACTAATTTAAATAAACTAATAATATTAACTAATTTAAATTAAATAATTTATATAAACTAATAATATCAACTAGTTTAAATTAACTAATCCAAATTAATTAATTTAAATTATTAATTTTAATATTTCTACAATTTTTTTTACATGTGAACATTTTTCCGTCAAAAATTCATCGAAAATATATTATTCCGGCGGAAGTTGGCTGGAAAAATCCGTCGAAAATCAGCCATTTTCTTTTGGTTCCCAGATTTGCTTAACATAGAAGCACTCTTAAAATAATCTCCCTTGAAAGTTTATAATCACTAATTCATACTTAAGTTAGAAGCAAGCATTAATAAGCTCTAATTCTATATGATTAAGGACCATTAATTAGTATTATTTATGGGTGATTTTCAACATGAAAATTAGCTATTAATGGAAGACTATGTCAGCCCTGACCTCATATGCAATGACTGAGCCATAATTTAAGATCACCTGAATGATATTTTATGTGCTTAGTTTTTTTTTTATTGATGTTTAGACATCACAGCTAGTAAAGATTATTACGGGCGGAGTTCGGATGTGTGCATAGCAAAAACACAATGATGAATAGTAACTGACCTTTTATTGTGTGCACTCACAAAAATCGGACGGTACTCCCGTCTAGACTTCACACGTAATAATCTATCCACAGCTAAGGGTGCAAGTGAGTGGAACAGGCTTGAGCTTGACTTGTTGACGAGCTCACGAGCTAAGCTTATTGAGTTTTGAGCTCAAGCTTGAGTAAAATTTCGAGCTTGTTGGATTATCGAGCCATTAAACTCTGCCTTATGTTAGCTATTCTTTACATTAATGTTACTGATTTAGGTTTCGTTTGAAGCAACTTTCTTACTATTTTTTTATAGTAGCTTTTAAGTATAAAATTTTTTAGAATTAAAAATTTTTGCACTAAAAAATTATTTTAAAAATAATAAAAAAATTTTGTGCCAAATGAAACCTTAATTCATCTGTTTCATCAATTTGATTGTTTATTTCTAATTTATCTAATTTATCTAATCATGAAATGGGGAAATTATTTTGTGTAGTGTTCGGACTGGAAGAATCATAAGAACATGTGAGTGTACACAGTGTATATACTGATTTGATATATACTATGTACAAATATGTACATACTCACATATCTGAATGGTTCTTCTCGTCCGAACTCATCACAGAATAATTTCTCCATGAAAGATTCAACACTCTTCGGTAGCTTATCTCCTTGAATAAAATAATAGGTAGCATAGATTCATTGACCATTGATTGACTTGATTTTTATTGACCTGCATATTGATAGCATCGCCGTGCTTTGACTTCAGTTGTAGGCTTTGGTGACCTGCTGGGCTTTGTAAGCACATTATATGTGGTTAAAATTTTCAGGTCCGAGCTTGGCAACTGGAATGGAGTTCGATCAGAATGTCAGACGAATCCTTTCACTATTGATTTCTGGGGCATCACAAAAACTATTTTAAAAAACAATAATTTTTTTCCCTAACGAAGCTTAAGACTTTATTTTGGACAACTTTCTTATTACTTTCTAAAGGAGCTTTGCAGTAAAAAAAATTTTGAACTAAAAATTTTTATACTAAAAAGTTATTTTAGAAAATAATAATAAAGTTATCCCAAACAAAGCTTAAAGCTTCTTTAAAAATAATTTTGAACATTTTCAAAATTATTTGATTTATATTTTTAATATTTAGGCTAATTAAAACTTTGTTTGAGACGATTTTCTTACTACTTCTTAATGTTTCTTTTAAATATGAAAAGTTGTTTTAAAAAGCAATAAGAAAGCCGTTCCAAACGAAGCATAAGGTTTCGTTTGGAACGACTTTCTTATTTCTTCTTAAAACAAATTTTTAATTAACAATTTTTAATAAAAATGTTTTAAGAACCAGTAAGAAAGTCATCCCAAACGAAGCTAAAGATAAACTCACACATCACATTTACAAGATTTGAATTCAAGACATCTTGATTAAGAAAAAATTATGACGTGCGGTCATCAGATGTCATTTGAAGGCCAGTATGACGTACTACATCACCAATATGATATATAAGATTACTTTATAGCATTGTATATCAGATGAAGTGGCGCATTCTGATTGGCTTTGAACGGGTATGTGACTGCATGAAATAATCTCTAAAGTTTTCAATCAAGTACATCAATTCTCTCAAAACATAAAAAAGAACAATATTTTGACGTAAGCGCTTGCATCAGCAATGTTCGCTTTTTCCCCACGTGCTCCAAATTAGAAACGTCTGATTAAATTATTTTATATTTATTTTTTGGGTAGCTGAGGGCACGTTAATACTAAAATATTTATACGGTGGATCGAAGTCCCTAGTGACCGTTAACATATATATATATATA
>NW_021320037.1:49734-66718 GCF_001605985.2 Dendrobium catenatum
ATATATATATATATATATATATATAATTACAAAAAACCCCAAACCAATCGGAATTCTCTTAGCCAAATCCTATGACCTTAGTCATTTCATTGAAACTAATAAAACGGCAATAATGACGGAATTTTCGTAATATCAGACTACTAAAAGGTCAAATATTTGCTAAGTTCCCAGCCGCCTTATTATACTCTGCCAACGGACCCTTCCCACCCTTCCCGTCCCGTCAACCTTGAAGTCGTCTCTCCTCCTCCTCTTCGAGCTCCCTCTGTTCTCCGAGCGAGGAGAGGAGATCGGGAAGAGAAAGCTAACCCTAACCCTAACCCTAGCCCCGTCCCTCACCCTTCGATTCCTCCACCTCCCCGAGCCCTCGTAAACCACCTCTCCAGGCTCCGGCAACTCTCCCGATTCCTTCATCCCTTTGTTGTATTCAATCTCGCGTCAACGGTGATGGAATCGCTTTAAGTTCCAGGCACTCGTCGTCGTCCTCCGCTCTCTCAGTGCATCCAATCTTCCTTCTGCTCTTCAAATTCGTACTTATGGCGATCCGCGTCACCATTTCTTGCTCGGGCTATCTAGCCCAGAGCTTAACCTATTCCGCCGGCCTCCGTTGCGGTAACTTTAGCCGCATCCACGAGTTCGCCGGCCGATCCCTCGCCCTATTTTCCACCCAGCGAGCTGATGCCGATGCGTACGACCCCGGTGGCCAGTCGTCGACTGGAAACTTTTCCAAGACACTGGGTTCTTGTTTTACTTCTTCTGTTTCTTGGTTCTCTCCCGTCGCGAAGGCTCAGATCTCCGGTCTTAAAGAGTCCTTTAAACCTCCGGCGGCAGCGGCCGTCTCCGACGAGTTCTCGGCCTTTTTCAGCAGTGTTCCTGGGAAGGCTTCAGCTCCGCTTGCCAAGGAATTGTTGAATCCTCTAGTGACTGCCGCTTCTAAGCTTTCAGTCTTTGCTGGTGATTTTCACCCCGAAGAGGGCTTTCGTAAATTTCCCCCTTTCGGGGGATCGGCTTCTGGTTTAGGGGATTTTTGTGTTTCGTCTTCGATGAGTTTTGCGTTCAAATCATCCTCGTTGCTTCCCTTCTTGCAAGTGTGTAAGTGGCTCCCTTGCAGCGAGTACTTCCCTCGCTCAACCAGAAGTGCCCCGCCTGACAAAGGAGGAACTGCAGCTGTTGAGCTTAGTGCACTAGCTCATGAGTGTTTTGATTCCATGGCAGGAGGTGCAGGAAAGAGTGGGGATATAAATCCTGAAACAAAGACCCCGGTTGTTCCTGGTTATGTGAAGAATCTTTCTTGTGGTTCCATGGGGAATGCGAAGAATGTGGTTGGCATTCCTAAAACGAAGGATTTGGCTGAGGGTGATGCAATGAAGCTTCCTTGTGAGAAAGATCGCTGGTTGTCACGGTGGATGAGCTCCTGCTCTGATGACGCGAAGGCTGTCTTTGCTGCTGTGACCGTTCCTTTGCTATATGGCTCTCGTCTGGCTGAACCAAGATCAATTCCTTCAATGTCTATGTATCCAACCTTTGAAGTTGGAGACCGGATATTGGCTGAAAAGGTGAGCAATGAGAAGATTTGATCGTTTTAAATTTTATCAGTGAGGTCCTGTTTGGATTTTGTTATTCTTAGCAGAGAAAATTGTGAGTTATCCTAAATTTGATTTGATCCATTAATTATATAATTCATTCATAACTGAGAAATTAGTCTTTAACTTTTATATCTTTTTATAGAGACTTTCTTTTTGGATTGCAGGTTTCTTATATTTTCAAGGAACCAGAAATCACTGATATAGTTATCTTCAGGACTCCACCAGCTCTTTTGGTAAAATTGATGTCTTTTTATGTATTTTTCTATATTAGTTTTTTACCAATCTATTTATATCTTTACTAACTTATTATTGAAACTTCAAATATTTGTTCTTGTGTAGGAACGTGGTTACAGTCCTCGTGATGTCTTCGTCAAAAGAGTTGTTGCCAAGGGTGGTGATGTTGTTGAGGTAGACTTATTGATAATTCCAGTGGCTTTGATATCCCTTTACTGCATTGAAAAATTGCAGTTCATTCTTTTAAATTTAGGTGGCAAGAAAATGTTAATACTTCTATGGCTTCACAGGTTCTTGATGGGAAGTTGTTGGTGAATGGTGTTATTCAGGAGGAAGATTTCATCTTAGAGCCACTGGAATATGAAATGAGTCCTGTGGTATGGATACTTTAACTTGTCTCTCTTTTGTATTAGTTATTTTTTGTTCTTTTTGATCCTTTCTACTGAAGAATCTTGTATTAATTTGGATTAGATAACATTTTTTTTATGTCTAGCATAGGTAGGGAAATACCTAAAATGCTTATATTGATTTACACCCCATTTAACTTCCATAAATGATACATTTTTATAATATAACTTCTAATAGAAATTTTAGTTCGAAATGAATCTTTTAGGAGCTGTTTGGTAGCACCCAGGATTTGATTTAAGTAGGATTTCCTAAATCCTCTAAATCCGGATTTCAGAAATCCTGAGGGGTCTAAATCCTGAAAACTGTTTGGTAACATTCTTGATAAATCCTATTAAATATTGTGTGACTGTTTGGCTATAGAGTGGATTTAATGAGCGGACCCTTCCTCTCGAGCCAATGGATTTCGTAAATCCAGAAAAAAACTGGATTTCGGAAATCCGGAATTTAGCACGAAAAGATGGAATTTTCCATCTACAGCGGCTTTCATTTGCCATGAGATTTTGCATTTTAGTCCATTGGGCTGTGATTTCACTGAAATCTGGCCTAAATCCCGCTACCAAACAGCCCCTTAAACTTAAAGAAAAAGGCTGTTCTTTTGAACTATTTCTATACATAATTTCTTTTACTTACTCAAAACTCTTTATTTTTTGCCTCACTGATTAGATATATCCTTATAATTTTTGGCTGGCTTTGATTTTGCAGCTAGTGCCGGAAGGTTATGTTTTTGTTCTTGGGGATAACCGGAATAACAGCTTTGATTCCCATAACTGGTTAGTTCTGAAATCAAACTGTGAGATTTCTTTTCTTGCATTCATGATCTTGTTCATGGATCAACTCTACTGCTTCAAATCTGGGCATTTATAATCTCTGTTCATCTTATTATATGGGAAATATGGACTAATTTTTACTGTTCCATGCGCTTTCAGGGGGCCAGTTCCTGTGAAAAATATACTCGGAAGGTCTGTTCTACGCTACTGGCCACCTTCCAGAATATCAGGCACCATCTATGAGCCTCATTCTCTGCATGATATGGTGCTTGCCTCTTGACAAAGCAACTTCCGCCAAAGCTGATTTTTTCTTAACAAGGTGGACCACTGGACCTTCAAAGTTTTCTGCTCATTTGAATAATTTGTTAAATTGTTATTATTTTTTTTTGTACTGGGATTTTTTTGCTGCTATTAGGCTTTCCTGGTTACTTAATTATCAAGTGAACATGCTTTCTGTAAACCATTGTTTATGGGTTGTTGGTCATCTGGAATTGTAAACTTTGTTTCAGGCTTCTATTTTGGAAGCAATTAAAGGAATTGTTTTCAACTGATTAAAGTTCAATCTTTCATAATGGATTCTGAGTTGTATAGCAAAATTATACTGTGAGGTTGTTTGTGCTTCTGATTTTTTTTTTTTTTTTCTGAGATATCCTGCACCTTTTTGCTTAGTGTTTCATGCTTAGGCTTCCATTCCTGAAATGTAGATTAGTGTGGGAGTATTATGCTTTTGCTGTTCTCACACACAATAAAGAGTCTGAGACTGCCGAATGATCGTTAACTGCTTAAAGCCACTTAGGGCAGTACTTTCACTAACCTTTGGTGATAGATATAAATGAAAGGATATGGAGTTTATGTAACTATGTTAGGGGATTAAAAACATATCAAGAATGATTGGAACCACCGGCCAATCACAGACCTCTCGATGAAGATGTTATTATGTGCGGGGTCCGGATTGAAGTTGCATCCGGTTTTTATGAGCGTGCATAACAAAAGCTTAATAAAAAACGTAGTGATGAACAATAATTGTGCTTTTACTATGCACACTCACAAAAATATGAAGGTTCTTAGTTCGGACTCTGCACGTAATAATTTCTACTCTTGATGAGTGTTCGCATACTTTTAAGCTACCATAAATCATGTGCACTAAGGGCATCTCCAACAAGAAATTTCAGTTCTAACACTTAAGTATAATAACAATCACATCAAATAGTAGTAATTTATCTCCTATCAAATTTCATTTTTAACATTGAAACCAAAAACTCTATTTTTAACACCAAAAATGGGGATATTTGTGAATAGTGCAACCTCAATATTGATGTCACACATTTAATAGACAAGATAAAAAATAAAAATATGTTTCGATTTGTTATTCATTGGAACTACAAATAGGCAAATATCGCTTGGTTGGAGATGTCCTAAATAGTGAATGCCAAAGGAATCACAATACACAACTCTCCTTGGCCTATTGGTTGAGAGCTTAGGCTTCTAACTAAGAGGTCCAAGGTTCGAGTCTATGTGTATGCGTTGTGTGTGTGAGTTTGCCTTTATTGACCTAAATGTCCCATAAAAAAAAAAAAGAATCACAATTGGCTGGCCAACAAGTGCAGTTCTAATGTTGACAATATGGGCTGGTGCAATATTATACTCTTAAAGTGCCCAATGTTTTATTTAAGATAATTTTTTTTTAAATGTTTCTTAAAATAAATTTTTAATAAAAAATTTTAATTTTTATATTTAAAAAAATTAAAATTTTTTCTATACACGTGGAGTCAGCTTATTGGCACAGTACACAAACGGCTAAATAAAGCTATAATACATAGTGTCTTAATATACCCCCTCAAACTAAGCATTGGGACCAATGGTTAGTTTGGATCTCAGTAATTTGAACCGATTTGTGGTGAGCGGTTTCGTAAATATATCTGCGATCTGATCTATAGTGCTGATAGGTAGCAGTCGAATTGTTTTGCGTAGAATATGATCCCTGATGAATCTTTGATCTATTTCTATATGTTTGGTTCGAGCGTGAAAAACGGGATTATTTGCCAAAGCAATTGCAGATGTGTTATCGCAGAACATGTCTATTGGTTTAGATTGAGTGATACCGAAGTCAGCAAGAAGCTTTTTGATCCAGATAGTATCAGCTGTTGCCGAAGCCAAAGATCGAAACTCGGACTCCGTTGAAGACCGAGAGACTGTGTGTTGCTTCTTCACTGTCCAAGAGATTAATGTGTTACCAAGAAAAGTGCAAAATCCAGATGTCGATTTTCGGGTAACCGGATCAGAGGCCCAGTCGGCATCTGAGAATGTGCGGAGAGCCAAATCGGAGCGGGTGATCGGAAGGCCGAAGTCAGCAGAGCCTTTGAGATATCTGATGAGTTTCTTGAGCATAACGGTATGACAGTTCGCCGGATTATGCATATGCTGTGACAGTGCATTGACGGCATATGCAATGTCGGGTCTGGTTAAGGTTAGGTACTGAAGAGATCCAATAATAGTGCGGAATTCGGTTGAAGTGAAACAGGGAGAATCGGTGAACGCTGACTCTGCAAGTTTTGTGGTAGAGGGATTAGAGACCGAGTTGCAGCGTTGCATCTCGGCCATTTGTATAATAGAATTGGTGTAATGAGATTGAGAGAGAAAAAACTTATCGGGAGAAGATTCGATCTTGATGCCGAGGAAATGGCTTGCCTTGCCCAGATTTTTCATAGTAAACCGGGAGCTGAGCTGAGCTATTAGAGCATTAGTTGCTGCGTTATTATTGCCTGTGATGAGTATATCATCGACATAGACAAGAAGATATATCTTGGTGGTGCCTCGATCAAGAATTAATAGGGACGGATCAGCCTGGCTGTGGTAGAATCCGAGTTGTAGCAGATGTGTTGTAAAAGTTGTGTACCATTGCCGGGGAGCTTGTCGAAGTCCATATATAGCTTTTCGAAGACGACAGACGTGCGTGGGATTGCAAGCGTCTTCGAAACCTTTTGGTTGTGACATGTATATGATCTCGTTGATGTTACCGTGTAAAAACGCGTTTGCAACATCTAATTGTTGGATATCCCATCTATGATGTAGAGCAATGGTGAACAATATTCGTATCGTGGGAAGCTTAGCAACGGGACTGAAAGTTTCGTGGAAATCAAGCCCGAACTCCTGTTGGTTTCCAAGTGCCACGAGCCGAGCTTTATATCGAGCAATCGATCCGTCCGAATTGTATTTGATACGGAAAGTCCACTTGGAGCCTAGAATGGATCCGTTTGGCGGTGGAGGGACGAGATCCCATGTGCCTTGTTGTTGTAGTGCATAGAACTCGTCAGCCATGGCTTTTCTCCATTCACGGTGTTTAATTGCTGTAGTATAGGAAGGGGAGTCATTGATCGAGGACACTTGATGTAGAAGATTAAGTTTGGTAACAGGTTTTAGCGATCCCGTTTGTCTGCGAGTGATCATAGGATGCTGTTTTTGTATAGGGAAAGACCGTGGGCTTGTTGAAACTGCAGAGATGTGGTCTGGTTGTGTATCCACAGTATCGTTATTAGAGCTTAGTTGTTCATTGATACCGTTGGAGCGGATTTGTGCATTGCGATGAGTGGACAGAACCGTCGATGGAATTAGAAGAGATGGTGGGAGAGTGTTGGGAGTTGCTGAATTAGAACAAGACCTGTGAGCAAACGGAAAACAAGTTTCGTTAAACCTTACATGTCTTGACATAATAATTTTGTTAGTGGACATATTAAGACATTTGTATCCTTTAATGGAATCCGAGTAACCAATAAAGACACACGGCGGAGACGTAGGAGTGAGCTTGGTTCGCTGCGGCGGAGGAAGAAGCGGATAGCATTCGCAACCGAACGTGCGAAGGTGATTATATGATGGTTTAATGTTAAACATTCTTTGCAGAGGTGATAACTGGTCCGTCGTAGAAGAAGGCAGACGATTTATAAGATAGACTGAGGTTGTGACGGCTTCAAGCCAGTAATTGAGCGGAAGAGACGCCTGGTGAAGAAGCGTGCGGGCAGTTGCAATGAGGTGCCGATGCTTTCTTTCCGCAATACCGTTTTGCTCCGGAGTGTAAGGACACGAGGTCTGATGGTGAATTCCTGCAGCTTGAGTAAATTGGTGAAATTGTCTGTTGAGGAATTCGCCACCGCCGTCCGTGCGAATGGTTTTAAGCTTGCGATTAGTTTGGCGTTCAACAGAGGAAACAAAGTTAATAAATGTCGCAGTAACGTCAGATTTAAATTGTAAGGGAAATAACCAAACAAATCTGGAGTAATCATCTACGAAAATTAAGTAGTAACGTATGCCTTGATGAGAGGGAACATGTGAAGGTCCCCAAACATCAGAGTGAACTAAGTCTAGAGGTGCTTTAGAAGAGCTAATAGATCGTTCAAAGGGAATTTTATGCCCTTTACAAGTCATACAGGCAGTACATAAAGTTGCCGAAGATCTAATGTGTAGAGAAGAGTTGGTTTTTGCAATTTGGAGAAGAACACGGGCGTGAGGATGACCGAGCCTGCTGTGCCAGTTAATGACGGTTCCTGTCGTAATTAAGCTGGTCGGAGAAGACTTCTTGGTGGCTGGAATGCGGTACAACCCTTCTTCACAGGGTCCTTGAAGAATAGGTCGATTTGTCCTCAGATCCTTAAATGTAAACCCGTTAGCATCAAAAATTATAGAAATGGGATTATCTTTAACTAAATTTGAAATAGAAAGCAAATTGTATGACAGTGAAGGTATATGGAGAATGCGAGAGAGAAGGAGGTTACTAGCTGGGGTGGGAAGAATGCCGTTTCCTGTATGTGAAATAGGAACGGTTCTACCATCCCCAATAGTGACACGATCCGAGCCATTGTATACGTAGGAAGTGTCAAGATTGTCGTTCTTGTTGGTCATGTGAGAGGAGGCGCCCGAGTCAATGAACCAGTCATCTACGGTAAGGTTGTCGTTGGATGCAAGAAGAGCATTGGGCTTCTTGGAGACGGGCTGATTTGGTACGTAGTTCATGTTGAGTCGATGCCAGCATGAATCAGCCTGGTGTCCTTTCTTTTTGCAAATCTGGCATTGTATAGACGACGATGGATTTGAATTATGCGTAGTAGTGTTGTCTCTGATCGGACGACTTCGCCCGCGCCTACCCCGACTATTGGACGAGTAGAGTGCAACCTGCGGATCGGGCGGTTTTGGAAATCTTGCCGCAACAGATTTTAGATGAAGCTCTTCACTTATAAGCATAGCGTACAAATCATCAAGAGATATAGAACCAGGCCTGGTTCTTATAGAAGTCGTGAAAGATTGATATTCTAACGGAAGACCGTTAAGAATGTATATGAGAATATCTTCGGGATCTACAGATGATCCAGCTGCTGAGATTTGATCAACTATCTTCTTGATCTCAGTGAGATATTGAGACATGGATAGCGATTGCATTGAAAGATTGTGAAGCTCATTTTTAAGTTGTATAACCTTTGAGCGATTTGATGATTGAAACCGCGTATTAAGAGTAGACCAGATCTCGTAAGTAGATTCAAGATGAATGACATACGGCAGGACCTCCGGAGAAATAGTGGAGCACATGGCAGTGGCAAGATTTTGATATGTTATAGACCAATCTTGAGTATCTTGATTCGGGTCAGTATTTTCTGCCGACGATCTTGACTCAAGAAAGGAAGAGAATCCATTTGCTTTTAGAAGCTTAGCAAATTGAGTGCTCCAAAGAGGGAAATTATCGGAGGTGAGAGAGAACGGAACGAGTGATTTGATGTTAGAAATGACAAATTTGAGAGCAGGGGAGATGGTCGGAGTTAGAACGCCGGACGATACCGTGGCGTGAGCGGAGGACGATGCGGAAGCTGAGGTCGCCATGGCGAATGCGTCAGGATCTGAACGCTACTCTTGATACCATGTAGAAACGCTAGCTCCTCATATGTCTCGGCAAGAACCAGAGGTTGAAGACAGTGAACAGTAAAAGTAACAATATTATATTATTATTCTTGTTCTAGATCAGTACAATGGCAGATGGCTTTATAGGGAAAAGAAACAATAGAGTTACACGTGGAGTCAGCTTATTGGCACAGTACACAAACGGCTAAATAAAGCTATAATACATAGTGTCTTAATATCGATGACATAGACCCTCATTGGACCACAAAGAATCGGGAAAGAGATAATGTTATAATAACCAGATTCCGAAGGAGAAAGATAGAGGCCAAGTTTTAGAAATGATCGTAATTTATGTCAAATTTAGCAAGAGAGTATTGCGTTCGCGCATTCAAAGAATTCATCTAAATTTTTGGCGCATTTTTTGAATGCGCCTAATGCTCCAGTGCATTTCGCAACGCGCGGAAATCAGAACCGTGAATCCCGACAATCGTTTCGAAAATTGTGTCACAAATGTTTCACCGAGAGGGGATTAGATCCCGAATTTCCGGAAAAAGAAAGCACTTGCGAATGAATGGAGGGGCCGGCTGAATCAATTTGCTTACTCTTTGAAAACTATATAAAGCCCTCATGGCTGAGAGTTCCTTCGCAAACTTAAGCTGAGAGAAATGAGAGTAGTTCAGTGGAAGTGTACACAGCAAAAGCACAATGATAAACAATAACTGAGCTTTTACTATGCGTGCTCACAAAAATCGAACGATTCATTTTCCGGAGTCTGCACGTAATAATCTCTACTCTTGATGAGTGTTCACATACTCTTAAGCTACCATAAATCATGTGCACTAAGGGCATCTCCAACAGAAAATTTTATTTCTAACATCAAAATATAATAACAGTCATATCAAATATTAATTTATCTCTAATCGAACTTGATTTCTAACACTAAAAAAGAATATTCTATATATTTCTCTCATGTCCAACCCTAAACTCCATTTCTAACACCAAAAGAATGGATTTCTGTGAGTAGTGCGACTCTAATATTAGCATCACACTGTTAACAGATAAGATAAACCACAAAAATATAATTTGATTTGATGTTCGTGGGAACAACAAATGGGTACATATAAATAGGAAATGTTTTTAAATTTAATTTAAAATTAATTGAATTATATAATCTAAGTTAATTACTCACATTTTAAATTTAATTTAATATATATAAATTGTAGTTGAATATTGAAATTGGAGATCAAAGTATGAGATTGGAATATTATAAATCGGTTGCATCAACCTTGTACTTTCTAGCAATCTAATGAAACCCTAAAGCTTCTTTCTCAAAGTTTTTTTCTCTCGTGCTTTTCTATTTTGCTTGATTCTTTCTTTTTATTGAAATTATGGTGCCACGAAACCTACCTACATTCATAAAAATAAGCAAAAATAGTAAATACATAGATTATTCTATCCTCATAGAAACATTAAAATATACTATCTATATAGAATTTTCAAGTAAAGGTAGTATTACTAACTACAATGTCACGCACATTAGTTATTTTCAATTTAGTGTTAATATAAAAATTCAACAATATACCTGAAATAATATAATATTCACATATAGTAGAAATAAACACATCACATCATTCTTCTCTCAGGCTCTTATACCTCCCAAATATTTCACATATATAAAATTAAGCTCTCATAACTCCTTGTTTTTAAAATACTTTAGTATCAGACCCTTATGACTCTTAATATATAGCATAGCAGTATCGAGCTTTTATGACTCCCATTGCATATCACAATAATATTAGGCCCTTATTACTCCCAATGCATAACACCATTTATTCAATCATTATTAGTAGGGGTGTCAATATTTGATACGACACGAAAACACGACCCGGAAAATCCGGGTTGGACCAGACCCGATTTCAAGACCCGAAATTGACACCCCTAATTATTAGGCACTTATACCTCCATTAGGATGTACATAAGCATCAATAACCAACCTCCAGTATTTACTTCTTTTACATAATTTCCATTATACAAACACAGAAATATTAACACTTTTAACATGTATAAATAATATCAAACACATCATATAAATATGTAGCGTTTCACATTTATTATAGAGTAGTAAAAATGTTAAAGTAAATTTTTATACACACTTACATAGTTACCAATCATACAAGTATTCACATATAATGTTTACAACAATATTTTTGTGTTATTATATCATTATAATTATATCCCATCAAAAAACATAAAATATCATACCATGAACAATATCCTATAAATATTCATAATAAATATGTCAAGATGTGCAAAATAGTGAGAATAATAACATACAAGAAGTTATACGATAAAATTTTCCTAAATATCAATTTATCCAATTTTTATATCATTCATTCAATTAAAAAGCTAAAAATTTCATGAAAAACACATTAAAAATAAAAGTAGGTTAATATAATCTATTTATATCTTGACAACTTCTACAACTTGACCAATGGAGAAAAATAACCTAAAAACCTTAAAAAATCATTTAGTGTAATCAGTCACATTGTTAAAAAAGACGTCATCAATGACATAAATCCGCTATCAAACCACAAAGAATTGGGAAAGAGATAATGTTATAATAACCATTAAAGACCAAAACATCACCAACAACCGAAGAGAGCAAAAGGAATCCGGAAATAAAGGCTCCCTTTGGACGGAACTTTTATTTGGTCCGGTCACCTACTTTCGGTCACCACTAATATAGCACCACGTAGTAGACACAATACCGCAGACCCGACCCGGAAATAATGGGTATCGAACGTGCGTATTTTAAATCCATGACGACCCCGTATTGCTAGGTATTGCTCGGTATTGCAATGTATTAGTCGATTTTGCTCGACAATAACGAGAAATACCATTATGTGAAGACAAATACCAAGAAATACCGAGCAATATCGAGCAATACCGAGTTTTCCTAGGTATTGTTCGGTATTGGTCTTCACAGAGCGTATTTCTCGTTATTGTCAAGCAATACCTAGCAATATCGAGCAATACCTAGCAATACGCGAACATAGCAATCTCGGGTTCCGGTCCTGGTCAAGTTGTCAGGCAGCGCGGTAAAGTGTAAGAGCAGCTGGCGACATATTATTGGTGTCCGAACGTAGAGCTACGTCAGGTCACCTGACCTAATAATTGTTCCTTTGGACGACTTTCTTCCTATATTTTTAAATTAACTTTTTAATATAAAATTTATGCTTTTTATATTAAAATTTTACTTTAATAAGCAATAAAAAAGCCGTTCCAAATGAAGTAAAAAACTATTGGAGAGCAGAGAAAAGAAGAGAGATATCACACTATACTGTCTAATTACGAGAAGTTATTTTGTGTGGAGTCTTACGTTTTGTTTGTGATATTTTTTTTTTGCTGTTTTCTAAAATAATTTTTTAGTTAACAAAATTTAGAATTAGAAGTCATTTAAGAAAGTAGTAAAAAAGTTGTCCCAAACAAAACCTTAATATAGTTTGTGTTCGAACTTCAATTAAAATAAGTCACGTCGTATATATATATAGCATATGTATAAAATTTATACATAGCATGTGTATAATAATACACACCTGTGTACAGGCGACGTGGCCAATCTTAATTAGAGTCCAGACACATCTGTACTCTACATAGAATAATTTTACCTAATTTAGGTCTTCTTCTTTTTTTGTATGAACTACTTTGATTGATTTGCATACAAAAATTACAAGAAAATAATTTCAAATAAAGTATGAGATTATAATTTTGTAAAATACAAATTACATTTTACTTAATATTTATTAAAATAATCATGTCACTATCTTTTTATGAGATACTTTATTATAAAATTGTCAATAATTTAATTTTGAATTGATTCGGCCATTGCATAGCATTGGCTTGAACTCATTCTATTAGTTTTTTTAGTGAGAGCCAAATTTAAGTATAGACATTTATTAATTTTTTAATCAAATTTAAAAGGAGAAATTAATACATTAAATAGTTAGATTATCTTTAAATGATAATTATTCAAACATTAATTAATGTTATGATAGTTAATAATTAATTTAAAATATAATATTTGATATTAGAGTATTAATAAATTATCTAAAATACATTTAAATTATAACAAATTTTGATTCTTGATATAAACTATGGAAAATATAAATAAAAATGGAGTAGAATGTGTAGATTATATAAGATTAAATAAATTCATTTTGAAATTTGGATTTTAAATTATTTTAGCGCTTTAAATATGATAAATACTGTCTTTGTTGTACTTTAAATATTAAAAACTATTAAAACCTTGTAATAATTAAAAATATAGTTGATATGTAATAAAAAATCAATTTGGTTGTGCATGATTTTTTATGCATGTTTGAATTAAAAAGAATTTAGAATTAAATTCGAAACTATCATATTTCCAATTTCAACAAAATTTTAGTCTAATCGATTGTTGTCAAACCACCATCATCAAACTTTTGCTGCCAAATTATTATAATTGGGTCATAACCGCTCAAACAATACTTCTGAATCATTGTCGCATAACCACAATCAGTTGAATGCCTTTCATCCTATGTTAACTCTATAATATTTTTTGCTAGCTCCTTATACTCAAATAATCTTCCCATCTTCAAATTATGAGATGGGTAAATATTTATAGTCAACTCTCACCTAGTGAAATTCTTTTACCTAAAAATTTTCTCCTTGCTAAAATATTGTGTACTAACTCTTCAAACTCAAGTAATTATTCCCCATCTTTGTTTTTTAACATAAAACTTTTGGTATCACCCATGCTCTTTTATTTATCATTTATATGCTAAATCTTTATTTAAGGCTAAGGTGCAAAACCCCCAAACTCTATTGTAATAAATTTTATAGCATGGAATATTTTAAAGTCATGTGGGGAAATAATACCAACATTGTAAGACCTACTGACACTTATTTGAAGGCCAACATGTGTTACAAAAACAATAGCGAAGTTTCCCACTCCAACACTGATCATTATATGGACCAATTTTCGAACAAATGATTCTATGACACTGGCTCTTTCTATCCCAATTGGCATAGCCTTGCTAGCGAAGGTACATTAGATTTATTCCTATAAAATCATATTGGTAAGATATAAAAGTCTAATAATGAAATCCTTCAACTCCTATAGGGGCCTTAGTAGCTAGTGCTGACACATAGTAAAGGTACCCTCTTTCATAAGGATCAATTACCAACCAGGGTTGTTCAACGTGAAAACACACTTATAAAGTCCCCTCACCATGGGGTTTCTCATCTTCTATAATAGGACACTTATTTCATCAACACAACTTGATCTATCCATCAATCTTGTACAACTTGTGCACCTCCAGTAATCATCATTAGGAGTTTGACTAAAACTTGCCGCATTAACATCCCTGGTAATGTCCTATGTGACGAACTATAACACGTGGTCCAAGAGTAATTTCCCTTAATGCATGTGATTTAGCTCCTTCTTCATCAAAGTTTTTAGGAGTCATCACCTCTAATAATATGTATCAATGCCCCATTAAAATAGGTTTCAATATAAGGAATATAAACTCTTATGATGAGGCATTTGACCCTTTCAAACATATATGTCACTATAGGATAACCATGTACACTCAACATGCCTTAAATGTGCTCCTTTATCAAGTCCTCCTTGTTACCCTTAAAGGATAAGCTAGCACATAATTTTACTCTCTTATAGTAGAGACTATCAACCTTTATAAATCATGTTAGACTCTTTATCAAATAATTCATTATAGATAAAGGAATTATCTATAATGAAATATCATATAATGAATTATCAAAGACTCTTTCTACCTTTTAAAAAATTATCAAAGCAAGAGATAGTTTACTAAGGAAAACTTCAAAGGTTCTCTTCTAATGCTTGCCAATTCTTAGGAGAAGACCTTGACTTGTTTAGAAGTGCTGTCATAAGAGGGATCTATTTGAGGACATTTTCTTAACCTTTGATGCAGGAAACAATTCACTCCAAATTTGACTTAATCCATCATGTAAAGCATAAATCTGAATCAATAATGCCATTAATGCCCATCGAAAGTAATTTGAAAAACTCACAGGCAAGTGAAAATACTCAAAGAAGTGTTAATCAACCATCTCAACAAAAAAGCAAGGAAACAATAATGAATTATGACCTTTCATAGTCAATCACATCGGAGACAAATGCCTCAACTAGAAAAGGTGAACACAAAACTAAACACCACTCACACTGATATCTTTATGGTCATATGACATGAAAAAAAATCATTAAATGTGGCTAAATCTATTGAAACAAAGTTAAAAAAAAAAACCCAACAAATTATAGGCATGCCACTAAAAAACGTGAGCAATCTAAAGAAGAAATTACTAGGCTAACTTGATAGGCATATCATAACCAATTTATAAAAAATTAATATACCTATAAAGATAATCATCCTAGTAAGGGGACAACTAATGTAAAAATAGCAACAAGGAAATCGATAAATGGTTGGTGAATAGAAATTATCATCGAATGCCCACTACTATACAATCAAGTCTTCATCATTGCCTTAAAGATCCAATAAATAAGAAGCATTATGTACACCCTCTATTACTTTTTATAAATTTGACTTAGATGGGATTCAAATCTCACATCATCGCACGCTTTCCATTAATGCATGGATTGGCAATCCATGCTTCAATCTTTTTTAAAAAATTTTAATTGATAATAGAAACTTTATTAATGTTATTTTTTATTCTATAGTTCTCAATATGGGCCTCATTGTGAAGAATCTTCAACATATTATCAATATGCTAAATAGAATTGATAATTGATATGTATGTATAGAAGAGATAACCACTCTAATAGTCACACTTAAGGAATTTCCTTGACAAGCAACTTGCTCAATCTAATGTATAGTGATCAATTTAGAGTTAGCTTATAGTGCCATTTTTTTAGGCCCTTTCAATCAATCTTGAGTGATATCACTTCTAATCCACATCATAAGTTAAAGTTCCTAACTTTAGTTGAGATTGATGAACGTTAAAAATCAACAGGTAGTAGCTCAGGCAAGTTAAATTTCCATTTATGATGCTTAAAAAAGCTTTGTCATCTAAAATGAAGACATTCCCAAGAAAGCTTCTACTATGGAATACTTATACCACTATATCAAAAGATCATCCTTCATAGTAATTTAAGTCAATTATCTATTATATAATAAGAAGAAGATGGAAAATATAGGTGTCCCATATAAGAACCAAAATTTGTTCTATTAGAGGTAGTAGATATGCCTGAGATTGACCTCAAAATAACATATTCAAGATATATCCAGCATATGAAACGATAGTTCATAAAAAGAAAAACTTTGCATCAAATTGCTAATAAGCAATTAAATATGATGTAGATCAGCTCATAGAGGTTGGATTCATGTGAGGGGTGCACTCTTTTTTTTTTGGAACGGGGTATCCACCCGCTGACACTCCCGAAAGGGCGTTTGGTGGCGTGACTAATATTCGGCTGACTAAGAAGAGGCACCCACCCCGAAAACCTCCTTACATGCACTTGATTGAGTCCCACTTAAGAGGCGTTGCTGCTCGAGAAGAAATGAATATTGGTTGAGGGGTTCCCAACCGTACTCGCTTGCACTACTAATTTGCTTGGCAAATCTTCTTAAAGTTAATAAGGCCGTAGAGCCTCAATGAGACTTTTCTTATGCCAAAGAGGTACAAAATGCAACTTAAAACACTAAATGATATCTTTTGTAAGGGTTTAGAAAAGTTCCTAAGTCAAGATAATACTCGAGAAGCCATCACCAAAAATCATCCAAAACATGTAGGGACTTTTTCGGTGAGTCATCAAGCTTAATCAATCCATCTCTAGGTCAAGTGAAAGGTGCTCACCCTTTTTCAAGATTATGAGAAATGTAAAAAGATTTAGTTGGAACTAATATTATAATGCTACCTTTTAACCAACGTTTTGAAAATCGGACCGGACAACCGACCGGAAAAAGGAGAGGTTCATGGTTTGACCGGTTCAACCGGTCGAGCCGGGGCTGAACTGGATGACGTAATAAATAATAATATTATTAAAAATTATAAAATAAATGAAAAAATTTCCTCTAA
>NW_021320037.1:66818-125542 GCF_001605985.2 Dendrobium catenatum
TCAACAAAAATTTAGTCTAATCGATTGTTGTCAAACCACTATCATCAAGCTTCTACTGTCAAATCATTATAATTGGGTCACGAACGCTCGAACAATACTTCTGAATCATTGTCACTTAACCACAACCAGCTGAATGCCTTTCATCCCATGTTAACTCTATAATATTTTTTTGCTAGCTCCTTATACTCAAATAATCTTGCCATCTTCAAATTATGAGATGGGCAAATATTTATAGTCAACTCTCACCTAATGAAATTCTTTTACCTAAAAAATTTCCCCTCGCTAAAATATTGTGTCCTAACTCTTCAAACTCAAGTAATTATTCCCCTTCTTAGTTTTTTTTTCACATAAAACTTTTAGTATCACCCATGCTCTTTTATTTATCATTTATATGCTAAATCTTTATTTAAGACTAAGGTGCAAAACCCCCAAACTCTACTGTCATAAATTTTATAGCATGGAATATTTTATAGTCCCCTCACCATAGGGTTTCTCATCTTCTATAATAGAACACTTATCTCATCAACACAACTTGATATATTCATCAATCTTGTACAACTTGTGCACCTTTAGTAATCATCATCAGGAGTTTGACTTAACCCTGCCTCATTAACACCCCTTATAATGTCCTATGTGACGAACTATAACACTTGGTCCAAGAGTAATTTCCCTTAATGCATGGGATCAGCTCCCTCTTCATCAAAGTTTTTAGGAGTCATCACCTCTAACAAAATGTATCAATGCCCCATTAAAATAGGTTTCAATATAAGAAATATAAACTCTTATGATGAGGCATTTGACCCTTTCAAACATATATGTCACTATAGGATAACCATGTACACTCAACATGCCTCAAATGTGCTCCTCTATTAAGTCCTCCTTGTTAAAGGATAAGCTAGCACATAATTTTACTCTCTTATAGTAGAGACTATCAACCTTTATCAATCATGCTAGACTCTTTATCAAATAATTCATTATAGATAAAGGAATTATCTATAATGAAGTATCATATAATGAATTATCAAAGACTCTTTCCATCTTTTAACAAATTATCAAAATGAGAGATAGTTGCCTAAGGAAAACTTCAAAGGTTCTCTTCTAATGCTTGCCAATTCTTAGGAGAAGACCTTGAGTTGTTTAGAAGTGCTGTTATAAGAGGGATTTATTTGGGGACACTTTGTTAATCTTTGATGCAGGAAACAATTTACTCCAAATTTGACTTAATCCATCATGTAAAGCATAAATCTGAATCAATAATGTCATTAATGCCCATCGAAAGTAATTTGAAAAAATTACAGGCAAGTGAAAATACTCAAAGAAGTGTTAATCAACCATTTCAACAAAAAAAAACAAGAAAACAATAATGATTATGACCTTCCATAGTCAATCACATCAGAGACCAATGCCTCAACTAGAAAAGGTGAACGCACAACTCAACACCACTCACACTGATATCTTTATGGTCATATGAGATGAAAAAAATTCATTAAATGTGGCTAAATCTATTGAAACAAAACTAAAAAAACCAACAAATTATAGGCATGCCACTAAAAAATTTGAGCATTCTAAAGAAGAAATTACTAGGCTAACTTGATAGGTATATCATAACCAATTCATAAAAGATTAATATACCTATAAAGATAATTATCCTAGTAAGGGGACAACTAATGTAAAAATAGCAACAAGGCAATCGATAAATGGTTGGAGAATAGAAATTATCACCGAATGCCCACTACTATACAATCAAGTCTTCATCATTGCGTGCTTTCCAAATAAGAAGCATTATGTACACCCTCTATTACTTTTTATAAATTTGACTTGGATGGGGTCCAAATCTCACATCATCGCACGCTTCCATCAATGCATTGATAGGCAATCCATTCTTCAATCTTAAAAAAAAAAAATTAATTGATAATAGAAACTTTATTAATGTTATGTTTTACTCTATAGTTCTCAATATGGGCCTCATTATGAAGAATCTTCAGCGTATTATCAATTTGCTAAATAGATTTGATAATTGATATGTATGCATAGAAGAGAGAACCACTCTATTAGTCACACTTAAGGAATTTCCTTGACAAGCAACTTGCTCAATCTAATTTATAGTGATCAATTTAGAGTTAGCTTACAGTGCCATTTTTTAGGCCCTTTCAATCAATCTTGACTTCTAATCCACGTACATCATAAGTTAAAGTTCCTAACTTTAGTTGAGATTGATGAACGTTAAAAATCAACAGGTAGTAGCTCAGGCAAGTTAAATTTCCATTGATGATGCTTAAAAAAGCTTTGTCATCTAAAATGAAGACATTCCCTAGAAAGCTTCTACTATGGAATACTTATATCACTATATCAAAAGATCATCCTTCATAGTAATTTAAGTCAATTTTCTATTATATAGCAATA
Organism: Dendrobium catenatum; assembly: GCF_001605985.2. NCBI lineage: Eukaryota > Viridiplantae > Streptophyta > Magnoliopsida > Asparagales > Orchidaceae > Dendrobium > Dendrobium catenatum. The sequence continues at coordinate 69,222 of NW_021320037.1, forward strand.
AGAAGATGGTAAATATAGGTGTCCTATATAAGAACCAATATTTGTTCTATTAGAGGTAGTAGATATGTCAGGGATTGACCTCAAAATAACCTGCACTTCCTCAAGATATATCCAACATATGAAACGATAGTTTAGAAGAAGCAAAACTTTGCATTAGATTGTTAATAAGTAATTAAATAGGATGTAGATAAGCTCATAGACGTTAGTTTCATGTGAGGGGTGCACTATTTTTTTTTTTTTTGGAATGGGGTATCCACCCGCTGCCACCTCCAAAAGGGCGCTTGGTGGCATGACTAATCCTCGGCTGACCTAGAAGAGGCACCCACCCTAGAAACCTCCTTACATGCACTTGATTGAGCCCCACTTAAGAGGCGCAGCTGCTCGAGAAGAATCGAGCACGGGTTGGGGGGTTCCCAACCGTACTCACATGAACTACTAATTTGCTTGGCAAATCTTGTTAAAGTTAATAAGGCCATAGAGCCTCAATGAGACTTTTCTTATGCCAAAGAGGTACAAAATGCAACTCAAAACACTAAACGATACATTTTGTAAGGGTTTGGAAAAGTTCCTAAGTCAAGACAATACTCGAGAAGTCATCACAAAAAATCATCCAAAACATGCAGGGACTTTTTGGGTGAATCATCAAGCTTAATCAATCCATTTCTAGGTCAAGTGAAAGGTGCTCACTCTTCTTCAAAATTCTGAGAAATGTAAAAAGATATTTTTTGGTACTAATATTATAATGCTGCATTTTAACAACTCAAACTCCTTTCCTCATTGCTAATACTTTAAAGAATTGGGATGGCTCTCATCCTTATATTAGAATGAAGAGCTCTAAAATAAGAGCATTAATACAAATGTGATTTAAATTAAAAATAAATCCATTTAGATGTAATTAATTAATTTTATATCTAATATTTAAATTCAAATTTTAATTTATATACCATTCTATTTTTGCTATATTAAAAATATTAATAATTGTTGTGTCCAGTAGTATTCGTGGTGGTAGAGAAATATAAAATTAACGTCTTGGCATTAAACGAAAATCCAGCACGCAATCAGATAAGAGAGAGTGTGTAGCATTCTCATGAGACACCAATATTTTTACGTGGAAAATCCCTGAAAAGGGGGAAAAAACCACAAGGCCTAGCCCACTTTGAATGAATACACTAGTATTGTAGTTGATTACAAATGAAGTCCTTCCTTGGGGGAAGGCCTTAGCTTGATGTACATCTTATGTAGTACATTACATGATGTTAATATAAAGAGTCATTGTTGACGTGTTCGTTTGGTCGGAAGGACCGTAGTCGACGGGCCACGGAGGTCTGAAGGCTTGTAGTCGGCGGGCGACGTAAGTCAGGAGGACCGTAATTGGTGGGCGACGTAAGTCAGGAGGACCGTAGTCGACTGGCGATGGAGGTCAGAAGAACTGATGTCTGATGATGAAGGTCAGAAGGACGGTGTTAGGTAGAAGTCCAACAATGGAAAGAAATCCATCTTCGCATAGACGTCTAGCGAAGTCCGATAACTGGTAGAAGTCCAGCGTCAGGTAGAAACTTGGCGAAGAGTGAAGGTTCGGTGTCGGGTAGAAGTCCGACGTCTGTTGGTGGACGAGGAGAACTCAAGCATCACTTAGGCGGAGTTTCGGCGTCAGGAGGGAACTCTGTCATTAATTGAGAAGAATTTCAGCATCCCGTGGAAGTTAGGCAGAATTCTGGCGTTCTCCCGAATATCCGAAAGAATCCCGGCGTATTTGGGCAGCGGGAAGAACTCCGACGGTGGTCGAGGAGGAGCTGATTCTCCTTCCCCTTATCTTCTTCTTCCCTTCTTCCTCTTGCTTCGGTCACCCTCTCATGAGAAATGAGAGCTCTATTTATAGTTTTTCTGGAGTAGCATGGCCTATAAATAGAAGAGAGATCAGGGGCGAGTCGGGAGTGGTTTGAATGGACGGCTGATATTGAATCTCTTGATCGTGCACCATTTGTTGGACATTTGAAGGCCTTAGTGATATCAGAATTTGGCGATCTTGAGCTCGTTGGATTCATCTTGTCGAGCCACTCGATTCGACTATAAGCTCATTAAAATCGAAGACCGTTGGTTAACTCGACTTGTGGTACGAACTTTCTAAAAGCACTTCGGGTCCTTGATTTGGACACATTTGGGCTCGGATTGAGTTGAATTTAGTGTCGTTGGGTTCGTATTTCCGAGACGCTCAATTTGATTATAAGCTTGCTGAAATCGGAGTTCAGATGCTCCCAAATTTAATTTTTGAAGTTTTCGGGCTGATTTTGCCTCGAGATTCGTGCCTGATCAAGATAAATTTATGATGACTTACCAATAATAAAAATATTAATATAATTATTTAAAATGAATGACCTTGAATTACATTTAGATATTAAAAAGATTAATTATCTTTTCCAAAAAAAATAAATCATCCATTTAAGTATCTAGAAACATACGCGCGTGCTCATATAGCTCACTAGTCAGCATACCTGAAACCCCGTCCAGATTCATCCCATGATTCCGTTTAAATTTTTTTCTTCTTTTTGCGGTCCAGATTCATCCAGATATCCTTATTTAACCTAAATCCTGGCTGTGATCGAGACGGAACAGCGAAAGCGGAGAAAAAGGGGAATCACCGTGCAAAGTAAGGCTATGGGTCTCGAATTCGACGACGCCTTCATCCAGGCCGAGGAGCACCGGCCGAAGCCATCAATCTCAGAAGCCGGCGGTATTCCTGTCATCGACCTTTCCCCAATCATCGCCGGCGAGGGGGAGGCTTTTTCCGGCTTGGTCGCCGAGGTCGGATCCGCTTGCAAGAATTGGGGATTTTTCCAGGTGATCAACCACGGCATTGACGGCAAAGTTTTGGAGAGGATTCATGCAGCGGCGAGGGAGTTCTTTGCTCTACCGCTGGAGGAGAAGCGGCGGGTGAGGCGAGGCGAGGATAATCCGCTCGGCTATTACGACGCTGAGAACACGAAGAACGTTCGCGATTGGAAGGAGGTGTTCGATTTCGTAACAAATGAATCGGCGGAGCTCCCCGCGACGGAGGAGCCCGGCGAGAAGCGAACGGATGTTTTTTGGAATCAGTGGCCGGAATATCCTCCGGAATTCAGGTGACCGAATATCTCATCATTTTCTGAATTAAGTTTTCTTCTGTCTGCTTATTTTACGGTTATTTAATGCTTGTTGCATCTATTATCTATCTTGAGTTAATTACTAATGAAACATTAATCATTCTGCTGGTTACGAATTGCATCATCCAAGCTTATTTTAAATCGATAAAACTTAATACACTAATTCTAACACTTGCTATAAAGAAATATGTCAGCTGTGGGTGATTCTCTTCCTAAACAAGGGCCATTTAAACTTTGAGCGAGGGAAATTTAAAAAAAAAGGACTTGCTATACGTAATAGGATTTATACATAAAACTTCTATATTGGATCTACAAGAGAATTTATCTCAAATTTGAGAGGGCCAAGGGCCACCCAGTCTCACTCCTAGGTTTATTTTAGTTGATGCAAAGTCATAAATTAACCATAAATAAAATTAGATCCACTAAACATAAAGATCTGTATTATGCCTGTAGATACTGGAACACTAAATAAGGATTAATTTCAGTTCTAGTCCAAGTAAATAAAAGTTTTTGTAGAATTATTTCAGGCTAAAAAAGTGCATTTCCAACTTAGATTTATTGTCTTAATTCTGTACTATAAGTGTCATCTGCCTCAAAAGACTGAAGATGCAAAGAGATGCGAAGGATAATATAATTAACGTCAAACTTCAAATATGTTTATATTGAATATATAAAGAGTGTTTTCTCAAATGAAAAGCAAAGTTGTTCAAGCTCCTAAAATAAATATATTTCTAACACTGCTTTTATATTTTTTTTAAAAACACTGCTTCTATGATATGTCAGATCGTAGATGCATATTGATTTGAATGAATGAAAGATGTAGATCTAATATTTAAGATGGAGAAATGATTAACAATTTTAATTTGAATGTATATTTCATTGGAAATTGTAGCAGTATTCATGGTTATTTCCATGTTTCATGTTTATAATCTTCATTATCTCAATTTTAAGGATTGAACTAATTAAATGGTTAACACCAGAGATGTCTGTAAGGAGTATTCAAAGGAGGTGGAGAAGTTAGCCTACAAACTTGTGGAGCTCATATCCTTAAGCCTTGGCCTGTCTGCAAAGCGCCTGAGTAGCTTCTTCAAGGATGACATGAATTTCATCAGGCTGAACCACTACCCTCCTTGCCCGGAGCCTCAACTGGCGCTGGGCGTCGGCCGCCACAAGGATGGTGGCGCTCTCACCGTCCTCTTTCAGGATGATGTCGGTGGACTCGACGTCCGACGCAAGAATGATGGTGAGTGGGTCCGCGTCAAGCCCATCCATAACTCCTTCATCATCAACGTTGGTGACATTATTCAGGTGTGTAAACAATCCTAAACCCTATATAATACACTTAATGGCTGGTCGTTATGATATATCAATTAGGGTTTAAGCAAGATTTAGGCTTCGTTTGGGACGGCTTTCTATCATGAACTGCCTTAGTGACGTTTGGTCTGGATTTAAGCAAGAATTTCTATCCTGAACTGGTTGAGATATTATTTGGTTTAGTTTTTAAAGTGCTAAAATTGAACAGAAATGAGTTCTAAGGCTTCGTTTGGGAAGGCTTTCTTATTGTTTTCTAAAATAAATTTTTTAATAAATTTTTTTTTTTGAACTAGAAATTTTTGCGCTGAAAAACTGTTTTAAAAAATAATAAGAAAGTCGTTCCAAACAAAACCTATGTGTACTACTAAATTGAAAAATCATATCTATACTAAACTCATTCATTATCAAGTGAACATGATGTAAATACAAATTAAAATTCAAGCTGATGGCAATGAAGGCTTCGTTTGGGACGACTTTCGTACTGCTTTTTAAAGCTATTTTTTAGTTAAAAAATCTCTTAAAAGTAGTGGCCTAAAATTGTGGTCTAAAACGGCCTCAAAAGAAGCCTAAATGCACCAGCTATCTTCCAAAAAATAAAATTGTATAGAAAAATGTTTGCGGTTATCGCTTTATCATAATTCATATGCATGATGAGCATAAAATTTATATTATTCATAACTTTAGAACATACATACTTTATATATATATATGAATTGATTTCTTTTGTTCATCTGCAACTGGTTTAGGAGTTGGAAAAAATTGGCTCATTAAGGCTTCATTTGGGATAGCTTTTTTACTGCTTTTTAAAATATCTTTTTAGTACAAAAATTAAATATTTTGTTCAAGAAAATCGCTTTAAGAAGCAGTAAAAAAGCCGTCTCAAACGAAACCTAAATGATCATATTGAAGACAAATGTTAATAATGGAAATTATTTGACACTCACCCAACAGGTGTGGAGCAATGACGCCTACGAGAGCGTTGAGCACCGCGTCTCCGTGAACTCGGAGAGGGAGAGGTTCTCCATCCCCTTCTTCTTCAACCCGGCGCACTACACCAATGTCAAGCCGCTCGAAGAGCTGACGAGCGAGGAGAATCCGGCGAGGTACGAGGAGTATAACTGGGGCCAGTTCTTCAAGGCCAGGAAGAACAGCAATTTCAAGAAGCTGGGCAAGGAGAATGTGCAGATCTATCACTTCAAGAAGGCTCTTTTAGCCAATTAAATGGATTGCATTGCTCAGCTCGGTATGTATATGTAATAAGATTTGTGGAATTCTGTAACATAGATGTAAGCGTCTGTGCTGCTTGTTTGATTATGGTGTTTGAAAAGCTGGTCCAGCAATGTATGTGCTTGTAAAATGGAACCCCACAGAATAAACTGAAGTCTGAATATTTTAGTCTATATATGGCATAATTACAGTTGTAAATTTGGGAAATGGTATCAGCATTTACTTTATTCAAGGCTTTGTTTGGTTGAGTGGAAAGTTGGTGTCACTTGGAGGAGTAATTATTGTGTCCAGACATCGAACGCATCCAGAGATCAATAATAGAACGTCACGTCACCTGAGCGCTCGGTACCGAGCACTCGGTACCGCTCGGTATTCATCCAGATTTCCGGTGTTTTGTCCGAACGTAATAATTTTCCCACTTTTGGAGTTCTTTCCTGTAAAGAATTTTTTTTTGGATTATTTGTGTGTGGAGGAATTGAAAGAGTTTAATTTTTATATGGTAAATACAGGAAAAGAAAAAATCACTGGGCCTAGTCTTATCAAAATGATTCTACATGCATTTTTATTTGGTTATAAATGAAATCCTTAGGCACTGATAAATTACATATTATATTATTGAATTGGGAATTTATTATAAATTTGTGTTGATGTTAGGAGTCAGGATTGATGTTGCTGGCGGGCATTAATTTTATAAGTAATAACATGTGCTACAATATCGATTATGGTAAATGATGAAGTTTATAGGCATTAGAATAGCCAGATGACACTAGTTGGTAGATTCCTGTTCTGTGAAACTTGCAGATTCAACATCAGTATTGACTTGTTCTGACTCGATATGTGGTTAAATTATATCTATTAGGAGATATAAGGGGATATAATTTTTTGAGATTCTATCTGTGTCAGAGAATATTTTGATGCTTATAAGAAATATTATGATGGCTATAAGTTATATTCTGATACCTACGGGCATATTATGATGTTATAAGCACAAAAGGGAGTCATAAAAAGTCATAATCATTTGAGATTTTGTCTGGGTTAGAGGAGTGTGATATGAACCTCTCTCTAACATAAATCACAATTTATTTATTTTCTCAGTAATGTTATTTAAATAATTGAATAACAATTATGCTCCTATTTCATTTAGTACATTAATTTATTAGATTACATTTAACTAATTTTAAATATTTAGCAAAATATTGAATAAAAGAATTTTGAAAATTTAGATTGGTTTATATGACCTGTTGAGTTATTTTAGCTTGCTATGATTTTGCTTCTGAATTTCAGGCTCTGGGAAATGGTAGAAGCTTGTGGATTAACAATTAAGGATTAATTAGAGTTTATAGATGTTTTTTTTTATTTTAATTTTTGAAGCTGGATAATGAAGTTCTGATTTCAATAGAAATTAAAAACCGGATAATAAAGTTTCGGTTTCAAAAGAAATCAGATGATTAAAATCCGTATTTGCTACTTTTTTTTTTTTTTTTTGTTACGCTCCTTAAGCTAATTTAAACTTAAAATCTGCTCCTTTTTATAAATTGGCCTAAGGATTAATTAGAGTTTATAAATGTTTTTTTATTTTAATTTTTGTATATTCATGGCTAGTTCATTATTAATTTCCGTAGATTTTGCATGTAGTCATGAACTATAGTGTAAATACATTTTGATGAAATGAAAAAAAAAATTTTGTGAATGAATTTATTTTATCTATTTAGATATTTTAGTAGCTCTATATTATGTAGTTTATTCAAAATGAATATTTGAAGAGAATATGAAACATTCTGAAATTAGATTTTAGGATTTGTTTGTCACAGCTCAACACAATAAGACCTATACTAGTTGAGTTGGATTGTAATAAGTATTTATGGTATCAGAGCAATAATTTAAGAATAGATCATAAAACATAGGTATATTAATTGATCTGTAAGTCAAGTGGAGTAGTTTTAAAATATGTCTGGGTATTTATTATTGTTTGTTTATCATACAATTATGTTTAGTTGTATATTATGTGTGATTATGGATCTGCTATACTCAGATATGACAGAAAGACAGTTAGGCAGCTCCTTATATAATACTACTTCGATAGTGGTTCTGATACAATTTTATAGTTCGTTGGTCTGATAGCCCAGATGATGGGTGAGGTTATTGACCTCATTCTTGTCATGAGTTGACCAAACTTAAATTCACTTAATCAAATCCAGAGTCCAGTTCAAATTGAAAATTCCAAACCAAATTCAAGGTTAAAGGCCTATGTCCTATAAAATTTAATCAAATGACTCTCAATTCATGATCTATCAATTGCACATTAATTAGGCAAGTTTCAAGGTCAACCCTCCAAATTTGATGCCAATCTTAGGCCTCTAACCCCAGAAACTCGATTGAAACCCACATATTATAAAACCTTCAAGTATTTACAATATATACTAGATCTTTCACCTTATAAAAGTTGACATTGTGACCTTCTCCAAAACCTTTTGAACATGTCCATATTCATCATTATGACATGTCAAATCCAAAAATGCACTTTGTTGGATCTTATTTCATCCATAGTTGACTAGGGGCCTAAATGACCAAAGCACACTTTAAGGGCAAATTTGAAGCTTTCTCTTAACTTCAACATGACTTTTTCAAAATAAGTTATGAAACCTCTTCCAATGCATCTTAAACATCATTAGAAGCCCATTGGATTTAAACCCAAATCATGGTCAAGCATGGTTGACCAAGTCAACCCATGTTGACCAAATGCCCCATTAATGCTTTGAATGGGCTTTCCATACTAAATGGCCTTTCCATAACTTGAGACCATCTCCATTGGTCTCTAATTATCAAACCAAACATATTGAACTCCAAGCATTACGTCAACTTGGTTGACTAAGTCAACCAAGTTTGACCAAATGCACATACACTTGAACCTAGTTCAAACCTATTGACCAAAGCATTGCCAAGTCAATCTAGGGTCATAGGGTGACCCATTAGGTCCCTAAGAGGGTCCTCTTGAAGGTCTAACCTTTGGGCCCACTTGGGTTAGCCATATGGCTTGACCAAAGTGTCCAAATAAGACTCTTCATGAGCCAAAACCCAACCTAAACCAAATCAAATCAAATTAATGCTTGCATTGGGTCCTCCATGACCCATTACACCTACCCCAAATGGCCCAGCCCTTGGTCAACTCAGGCTAGGAATTGGGCTAGCCCAACGTGGCCAAAATTACCTTGGGCTTAGCCAATTTCCAACCTAGGCTTCACAAAACCAGAATGGCACATGCATTAGATAGTCCTAGGTCCCTTTCACCTTCCATGATCAGCCCAACCCTTGGTTTGACTTGGGTCAGGACCCAAGCTAGCCCAAAGTGCCTAGAAGTGGCCGGCCTACCCGAGCCACATTGCTTATGTGGGCTCAATTAGACCCAATTAAGCACACTATTGAGTTCAAGGTTTCCCCAAGCACCTTTCCACCTCAGTCTGACCCAGCTGGTGGCTGGCGGTGGCTAGAGCAGGGGAAATTGGTGCTATGTTGTCCCCATGTCACATGAGCTAACCAAAGCTTCCCCATGGCCAGAGCTCGCCTCTTTTGGGCTCAGAGAACCTTCCATGGTTGTCCCCTATAACTGGCGACCATCCAACGACCTCTTCAAGCGATCACGGTCGTCTGTCAACATGGATGAAGCTTGAATAGGGCATTCCAATCCAGAGCGCCTCATTCTCTTTTTTTTTATTCAAAAAGCCTCCCCAGAGCTTACTGAGTATTCCCCTAGCTTCCCCCACTCTCCATCACTTTCTAGAGGTTGTTTCGAGCAAACTTTGGCTAACTCTTTCCACCCTCCGCTCGAAGTCATACCTCTGATGCTCCTTTAGTCACGATGTCGAAGGAGAAGTCTTCGCCAACTCCTTCTGAAGCTTCTTGATAAAAAAAATTCAGCATTAGAGGCTCTCTATGAGGTAAAAAACCCAACCCGATCTCCCTAGCTAGATAGTCTGGTCAACTTTGAAGTAAACCTTCAAACCAATGGATTATAATCATTGAATTGAAGGTTTATAACCCCTGATCCTTCCTACAAATTGTGGGCTATTGGATTCACAATAGTAGAGTGAGAGAATTATAAATCCAAGCGGTGCACGAATGTCCAATACCCAAACAGATAAATGAGATAGCTTTGAAACATCATATATTTTTACGTGGAAAACTTGAAAGAGAAATGACCACGAGGTCTTGCCAAGATGAAAAGACTCTATTATATATAAGTGTGTTACAAAGATTGGGCCGGCCCTTTACTTGGATCATAGATTAATTTTTTCAGCATTTAAGTGCCTAAATAATGTCAAAATTACGTGATCTTGAACTCATTGTTCAATTCGACTATAAGCATGCCATGCTCAAATATCATTTGGTCATCTAATATATTCTTTGATATTTCCAAATATGCTTAAGATCATTGATTTAAGCTTAACTGAGCTCGAATTGGATTGTTTTTAATGTCATTGGATCCATTTTATTAAAAACTTTAATTCGACTATAACTTTTGCTAAAATTAAAGTCAAAGTGGTCCCAAATCTAATTTCAAACATTTCCAATTCAAATATGCATCATGATTCGTGCCCGCTAATGATAATTTTTCATTGTATCAATATCCAAATGTTAGAAATACATCATCAAATGCAGTCTTCATTTGCAATGTTACAATCCAAAAGTAAAGGAAAATGCATAACCCAAAGTGTACCTTTCCAACCCAAAAGTCAAATACCTCAAACTTGTTCATTTACAAAATAACATCTTGCATTAATATAAGCTTTGCTCACAATGATCTCATAGCTACAATTGTAAACCATATTTCTGGATCACATAAAGTTATATATGATCTACATCATTTTTTCTTAGGTCCACAGCTTAACATTTTGACATTTTATCTTATAGCAATGGCCCATTTAGTCCTTGACATCCATTATTCCCAATTGCATAACATTACCTGCAGAATGTCAAGCATAAATGTCACCTGATTTTGGCTTCGTTTGGGACGACTTTGTCACTGCTTCTTGAAGCGGCTTTTTAGTACTAAAAAGTCATTTCAAGAAACAGTAAGAAAGTCGTCCCAAACGAAGCCTTTATCTACCACATCTATATACAATCAACAAACAGGTTTCCACCCACTCTCAAACGTTCAACTATACCTAGCCAGTAAAATAGAGATAAAAGGACTAAGAAAAACACTAAGTGCAGCATTTTCTCACCATTTGATATCCAGTGTTAAAGCCTCAGGAGGTACCACAATAGATGGAAACTCTGTAAACGATATATTGGACATCAGATGGCTCCAGGCAGCAGATTCAACTATCATCAAAGGCCTGGATAACATCCTTGCAAAAACTGGCTTCAGATCTCTGCCTCCTTCAAATCTGCCAACTATCTCAAACCAAGACCTTTCCACAGTTGGCCTTGTTCTCCACTTGGCAACCTCTTTCCAGGTCCTATCATTCTCTGTGATATTTCTCTCCACTTCGACTCGGAACTTGAGTAGTTTCGACGAAGTGATTTTTGTTTTTACGAGTCGCGAAGATCGGTCATGCAATATAGTTTTACCCAAAAAACTATTTAGCAATCTTTCCGCGACTGCCGACTTTGAAGAAAGAGTGTGTGAAGAAACTGACTGGACCTGCTCATGGCTGAAACACTTATTGGGCAGCAATTCAATTGTATCAGGGGCTGGGAATGAGGTTTCCACATAAGCTTTCTCATCAGGAACCATGTAGGCTACCAGTGAAGCAGGACCTGCAACTCTGACTGAAACCAATGGAGCACATGAGGAGAGGCCAAGGGGCCAAAACTGGTCCCTTGACTGCTTTTGTTTACTTGATCTTTCATTTAGTAAGAAACCAGAATCATATGGGTAAAAGAGGGAGACTTCATCAGAACTATACACTTCAATAGTGATGCCTTTGCCAACAAGCACCCTTCTTAGGCCTTGATGGGTGATGTTAAGCTGCAAAGTAGGGCAAATCAACGATACATTAAAATTGGTATACAAGTAGTTCAAATTTGAGACTGAAGAAAGATAAATTGAACACTTTTAAGAGACCTAAGGTGGATGAAAGAACTGTGAAACTACCAATAATACATTGGATGATCAGACAGGATGAAGAAAGGAAAACTAATGTAATGGAAGTCTAAGGTTTCGTTTGGGGCGACTTTTTATTTTTTCTTAAAACAACTTTTTAGTACAAAAGTTGAAATTTTTGTACTTGAAAGCTGCTTTAAGAAGCAGCAAAAAAGCCATTCCAAATAAAGCCTAAATCATTCAAATTAAACATAGCAACTGGTATCCAAGAAACCTTCTCAAAGTTGTCGATTATCCAATTCAAATTAAAGCTTTGTACACTATAAATCATCATTGGTGCAATTGCACAAGAAGATATTATTTTGAATGCCTTTAATATCCAAAACAAAAATCCAAAATCTTAGCTCAAGTACTCTGGAGCATCTGATTATTTGACTGAGGATGTCTTCCTATTTCAAACCATTTATTCATGTTTAAAAAGGATTATACAATCAAATTTGTAGATGGTTCAACATCCTAATTAGCTAGCATTGGGACTATCAACATCCAGCTCTCTGGTTCTTAACAAAGTTCTCTTTGTTCCTAAGCTTTTGTACAACTTATTATCAATCAGCATATTCATAAAGATACGAACTATACAATTTTTTTCCTGCTGAACTATACAATTTTTTTCCTGCTCATTGTGAAATCTTGAATATATATATATATATATGAATAAATTTTAAAAGAAGCAGATTAATAAGTGAAAATTAGTAATAGGAGATGAATAAGGAATTAATTTAAAAATGAGAAATATTGGAAAACCTTTTTACGCATTTAGGAACATGGAAAACCGTTTTATGCATTAATGAAACCGTTTCATGTATTCTACTGAATGAGTGAAACGGTTTCCGGTTTCATTATTAACCGTAATTCCAATTCACGCATTCAACTGGGCTTTGAATTTCTAAAATTTAAAGATTGGGCACAAACTTTTGGAAGATCAAGGCCGAAAGTCTAAGTTTCTATGCGCTAAAGTCGAGCGAGTTAAGAATGATTTCAGCACGAAATGTGTGGAATTTTTGGGAGGGTTTTGTGATGTGTTGAATCCAAAGCATTTTGAATATAAAGTTGATAAATTAATCGACAGGTGTTCTCTAGATTTGCTTAAATACTGTTGTAATTGGTTTAATAATTTGCTATTAGCATTACACTATTATTGAATGTGTCAATTATTCCCATTAAACTATTATTGAACCAATTACAATAGTATGCAAGCAAATATAGAGAGCAGTTGTTAGTAACTTTTTAATTTTATATTTAAAGTGGTCGAAATAGCCGCACATTTTGCTTTGGAATTGACGAATCACGACACCCTCCCAAAAATTCTGCACATTTTCGTGTTGAAACCACGCTAGATTGCTGGATTTTAGCACACAACTTGATTTCTGACCTTCCTCGCCCAAACTTTAGTGCCCAATTTTCGAATTTTGTAAAAATTCGACGCCCGGCTAAATTCGTTAATTGAAATAATGATTTTTAATGAAACTAAAAATGGTTTCACGCATTCTAATTCATGGGTGACCGTTTTACAGTTTCATTATTGCGTAAAATAGTTTTCCATGCTGCTGAAATGCGTACGTTTCAATCTATTTTCATCAACACAAAAAATAATGGCCAACATAAGCCTATAGGTGGAAAAGCAAAGCTAAACAATTCTATCATTTTTGTCAAATATATTATTAAATTAATAAATAAATTAGGCACTAAGCATTAGTACTAGCCTTCATGCATATTATGACATTTATGAAAAAAAATAGCTTTTTCTTATGTGTGCATATGTGAGTAGCATTATAATTTTATAAGAAGGTAAAAGTACTCTGTTTTATGACTTAAGAAGTTTGAATTTCAAGCATAAGTCTAAAGGCGACTCTACTTATTACTTTGTGGAGACAAAATCATTTCCCACTTATGTGGTCAATTTATCAGTCAAATTAGTTCACTTTCTTCACTTTTTTACTTGTCGTTTTTTCTTACATGCAATTAAACAGGCCTTCAAGTGTAATGGAATACATTAACTCCATGAAAGCACTGCCTCCATCAAGTTTATTTAATTTCAAAAAAATATACACTTGCAATTTTTAATAGATCTGCAAGGAAAAATGACTAGACTGCAACTTGATCTAAACCAAATCAGATGTCATACTAGACAACTTTAACATAATCACTATAAAATCAGGGATAACATTTTCCCATTTGATGGTAGGCATAATCTTGAAGTGTTTTTACATTGAATTTATAAGATGAAAGAATTCTTTTAAAATTAATTTTGTCTGAATTTTGAAGGAATCATTTTTTTTTTCTGAAATAAAACCTACTTAGGTAAAAGTGAAATATAAACTTAAAAAATGATATTTCCATCCATCTATTATAAAAGATTAATTGCATGATTATTTTAAAAATTTTAAACAAGATGAATACAGCGTGTTTGAATATTTTATTAAGTTTGGAAAAATTTGTAGCAAAGCATTACTTTCCTAAGAATTACACTGTTTATCAAAAACAACCAAGATTCCAAGCCAACATAAAACCAAACCATTAAAACAAGCCACCAAGGTTGCCAATCAAGCCTTGGCCATCCGAGGCGCATGCAATAAAACTGTTACATCATAGTCCTGTTCCATTTCTCTCGCATCAAAGCAACAAAAACCGAAATAAATCAAATCACCACAACCTCAAAACTTCCAAAAAGGAAAGTTATTTCTTTTTGAATTTTCGTTTTTTATGTTTGACATTATTATTGAACAAGCCAACATATGCAACTTGAAGAAGACTTAAATCAAAGTTGACGCGAGCACCCAAATCGCTCTCAATAATTTCCTCCACTACTGCAGACGACATGTCATCATGTTTTCAATCACATTGCCTTACAATATTATTTCTAGCAAGATGGGCTAACATATCAACATTCGAGATAACAGCTATAAGCACATCAACCAGAGGCACCACCACTCTGGCATCACCCATCTCAGCCAAGGTTTCACGACTCCCATCAACTAAAGAGACAAAATTATCACCTGACATCTCCACAACATCAGCACAAGTAGGACTAGCTATAAGATTAAGGGTGCGTTTGGGACGGCTGCAGCTGTGGGTAAAGTAGGTTGTGAAATTGTTGTACAAAAAGTTGCTTCCTGAAGTTGTTTTATATAAATCATTATATTTTGTTTGGATAGCGTAACTGTAGAACTGCTGTGCTGCAGCTTAATGGGAACAATTTACCTTCATACCCTTATATATATTTAGATGAAATATATAATTTTTTAAAATTTAATTTTTTTTTAAATGTATATGATAATCAACTAACAATTCTAAATCAAAATTGTATCACTTCTTAAGTTGGTAAATTTTTTTTTAAATATATTAAAGCTGCCAATTTTTTTTTTTTTAATATTGTTGTAAAAAAAGAAATTTTTATTAAATCTTGCGAATCAATAATCACAAAGGCTAGCCCTGACTAAGAAATCAAACGATCTGGTAATATATAAAAGAAAATCTCAAGTGTTTTCTGTTGAAGACAGAAGATGTCCAGAAAGAGATCTTCAAATCTTTTCATTCAAAACCACAAAAAGTAGAGTTTGGATGATAGGAGAAAATTCCAAACATGGAACTGAAATTTCAGCAGTTATATTTTCTCAATCTCTCGAGATCACCCAATAAAAAAAATTTCAGCAGTTATCTTTTCTCAATCTCTCAAAATCTTTCTGTAGAAAAGAAATTCATAACAAACTAAAACAATTCCCACGGAACCCTTATCAGGATCGAAATTAATTTCACATATATGCTATCTTTTCATTTACCAAATAGATACATGATAAGGACTTTGCACTTCCATAATCCTACAGAAAGATAATAATAGCCTTTCTTTTATGATTTTGAAACTAAAAAAAAAAAGAAACAACATGCATTGCAATCAGGGGCTGTTTCTGCGAATAACTATTAGGACAGCTGCTTAGTATTAGGAATTACCTTTATTGTTATATCCAATAAACTGCTTACACGTGTACCCTATTCATCTATTTATACTAGACCTTGTACCTAGGAAAGTTTGAATAATATGATATTATTTCCTCTCTTCTATTTCCCTCGTCTTCTTTAGCTCCGGCTAGATTTCTCCTCCGGAGAAACTGCCTCTCGGTTTCTACATGGTATCAGGCCTCTCTCTTGCCCTCAAGAATGACAACCTCACACTCGGCCTCCTCCTTTGCCACCGACCAGCCACCCATCCCTCCGGCAGAAAACTCACCAATATCTCACTCCCTCAAATTTCTCGTCTCTAATCTCAAAACTCTCATCCCAAATCAACTAACCACCGACAACTACCCGATCTGGCGTCACCAGGTCCTCAAGCTCCTTCGCGCGAATGATTTCGAGCAATTTCTTGCTCCGCCCAGTCACTCCGGCAACTCGTCTGATCCGTCGTCACTAATCAAAGAACTGGCGCATCACCGATCAAAACCTTCAGGCGGCAATCTGTTCGACGATTTCTCCGATAGTATTACCCTACATCATACATCTCGATACGACTCATGATATTTGGCAAGTTCTTGAAAGCCAATTCCAGGCTACCAGTCGTTCTAAAGTGATTCAGCTCAAGAACGAGCTTCATCACGTCTCCATGAAAAATCTTTCAATGATCCAATACCTGACCGAGATCAAGAAGTTAGTTGATCAAATTGCCTCCGCCGGATCCACGATCGACTCTGAGGACATCATTTTGTATATCTTGAATGGACTAACTCCAGCATACCAGTCGTTCAAGACTTACATTCGAAATTCTCCCTCACCCATTCGGCTTGAAAATCTATATGCGATGTTAATCAGCGAAGAAATTCACGTCAATGCCGACGCCGCTCGCCTCTCTACCGACACCCTGCAACAGGCCGCTCTGTACGCGAGCAGGGGACATGGACGCCAGACCAGAGGTCGTTCAACGCAAAATCCGAACCCCAACAATCGCTCAGTCCAACAACACCAAGCACCTATCTGTTAGATTTGCTCCAAGAAAGGCCATACGGCCGACGCTTGCTGGCATCAGATGAACGCCAACTATACTCCTCAGACTACTACGCATAAACAGAACAGCGCTCTGGTGGCGAACTCCGAAGCTCCATCTTGCGATTGATATCTCGACTCCGGTGCCTCCTCCCATATGACCAATGTAGCTGACAACCTCTCTCAACCTACTTCGTATCCTGGCTCCGACGACATATTCATCGGGGACAGAAGAAACATTCCCATTGCTCACTCGGGCACGGGCATTCTTCCCACCCCGAACCGTAAGCTTCGTTTACTAAAATTACTTCATGTTCTTAACATTTCCCATAATCTCCTCTCAATTTCAAATCTTGTTAAAGATAACAACATTTCAATTACGTTTGATCCAACGGGCTTTGTTTTTAAGGATCTGATGACCAATCAACAGCTGCTACGAGGTCCGTGTAGCGACGGCCTGTACAAGATCTCGCAGGCATCCTTCGCCCAGCATCCCGAAACCGCACTTCAGGCGTCCAAGAATTTACCCTCTGCTTGGCATGATCGCCTGGGACTTCCTCACCTCAGAACATTGCAACGGATCTCTCACAGCAATCCTACATTACGTATTTTTAATTCTTTTGAACCGTGTATAACTTGTATTTATTGTAAAACTCACAAGCATCCTTTTGAGTCTTCTCACTCAAGAACACACACACCTCTAGAAATTGTGCACTCAGACGTATGAGGTCCGTTTCCGGTCTCCTCCGTCTTCGGCTTTCGGTTCTTTGTTATCTTTGTAGATGATTATTCCAAATATACGTGGATTTTTCCTCTGCTGCATAAGTGTGATGTTACCAATACATTTATACATTTTACTAAGTTCATTGAAAATCAAACAAATCGTCGGATCAAAATCATTAGGACCGATGGCGGAACCGAATTTACAAACCATCCGCTGCAATCCTTTCTCATCTCTAAAGGCATCAGGTATCCTGCCCCTATACCCCAGAACAAAATGGAGTGGTTGAACGCAAAAACAAGCATGTTGTGGAAATTCGCAGATCGCTCCTCCACAAAGCCTCGGTCCCGCACCAATATTGGCCTGAAGCTTGATCCATGGCGGCGTATCTGATCAACAGGATGCCCTCCCCGAACACACAAAACAAATCGCCGCTCCAAATTCTGTTTAACATCACACCGGATTACAAACATCTCAGGACTTTCGGGTGTGAATACTTTCCCTTACTACCCCAACACATGCGCACAAATCTTCAACCAAAATCCCGCTACTTCGTCTTCATGGGATACTCGGACAGTCATAAAGGCTACAAATGCCTTAACAGGGAGTCCAATAAAATTTTCATCTCGCTCCACGTTACGTTTCTTGAACAATCATTTCCATTTGCTAAATTGACACTGCACTCTCAGGTACCAGCTACGATTCTCTCTTCTTCCATGCTCCTACCTGTGTAAAAGGTGTCGAAGCTGAGAACATATTCCACCAAATCGTCTCCCATAACAACTGCCATATCTGATTTCACGCCACAGTCCAACCCATCACCCAGTCGTATTACACTGGCTGATACTCCAGCCCCGATTTCTAGTTCTCCATCACCGATATCGCCACCAAGACATCATATGATCACTAGAACACAAATCGGTTCCTTAAAACCGTCTAAACGACTGAATCTTCTTGCCAATAGCTCTACAAGCTCTGATCAAGACCCTGATCCTACAAGCTTCAAAGAAGCCACCAAACGTCACGAATGGCGGTAAGCAATGGCTAAAGAATTCATAGCCCTTCAACAACAAGGCACTTGGTGTCTTGAACCACCTCCTCCCAATGCTCAAATACTAGGCTGTAAATAGACCTTCTGGAAGAAATTCAACTCGGATGGCTTCGTTGCACGATTCAAAGCACGCCTAGTAGCTCAGGGCAACCAGCAAGAATACGGTATAGACTACGCTGAGACATTCAGTCCCGTCGCTAAACTCCCCACCATTCGAGTCATGTTCACCATTGCTCTCTTCCATGGATGGCCGGTGCAGCAGTGGGATGTCTCCAACGCATTTCTTCACGGACATCTCTCTGACACTGTCTACATGGCTCAGTCGCGCGGATTCATTGACACAAACCATCCCGACCACGTCTGCCGGCTACGTAAATCAAACTACGGCCTTTTCCAGGCACCGTGTCAATGGTACGCAATGTTCACAAACTATCTCATCAAGCTCGAGTTCAAATACAGCAAGGCAGACCCGTCACTGCTCACCCTTCGAAGGGATCAGACCCACATCTTTCTACTGGTCTACGTCGACGATATACTCGTAACAGGGAACGACGCAAACGCCATCTCCACCGTTCTGTCAAAATTACAATCCGCATTCAACATGAAGAATCTTGGCCCAGCTCACCACTTCCTCGGCATCAAGATTCAAAAACATTCAGATAAGTACTTCTTATCTCAATCTTCTTATGCCACATCCATATTAAAATTAGTCAATCTCTTCCAATGCAATTCGCTATCTAATCCTTCTTGTACTAAACTACCGGAGCAGGTACCTGACGATGCCTCCCTCTCCGTTCCCACTAATTACAGAAGGATTACATGATCTCTTCAATACTTAACCTTAACTCGTCCCGACATCGCGCACGCCATCAACGTGCTATCTCAACATCTACACGATCCTAATCCCCAGCACATTTATCTACTCAAGCGTTTGCTCCAGTACATCAAAGGGACACTGGAGTTCGGTCTACCCATACTTTTAGGACCGCTTACTCTATCCACCTATTCTAACGCGGACTGGGCCGGCGATCCTACTACACAGAAATCTACTACCGGTCACTGCACCTTCCTAGGCAACACACTAATCTCGTGGACAGTCAAAAAGAAGACCACCGTGGAGAGATCATCCACTGAATCCGAATACCGGGCACTTGCGACAGCCACTGCCAACACTATATGGCTTAAACGTCTGCTCACCAACTTCTTCATCCAATACAGTCAGCCGATCAACCTATTCTGCGACAACATGTCGGCCATCGCCCTCGCTCATAACCCGATGTTTCACGCACGTACAAAGCATATAGAATTCGATCATCGGTTTATCCGCGACCACATTCATAATCAAGTGATCCGTCTCCTACCAATCAGCACCTCATATCAAATAGCAGACATCGTGACTAAGCTGCTTCCCACAGACAAATTCAAAGAGCTCCGATCCAAACTGACTATTCAGGCAGAATCTTCCATTTGACAGGGGATATTAGGACAGCTGCTTAGTATTAGGAATTACCTTTATTGTTATATCCAATAAACTTCTTACACGTGTACCCTATTCATCTATTTATACTAGACCTTGTACCTAGGAAATTTTGAATAATACGATATTATTTCCTCTCTTCTATTTCCCTCGTCTTCTTTAGCTCTGGCAAGATTTCTCCCCCGGAGAAACTGCCTCTCGGTTTCTACAATAACCCTGTAGAAAGCTTTGTTAAGTATAATAGGAGAAGAAGATGATGATAAATAAGATAGAAGATGAAGGAGAAGAGGAAAGTTAAGGGGTATACCTGCTTGTCAGGAGGAGAAACAACTTGTTCGGCCCAGATCAAAGAAGAGACGGGAGCCAGCGGCTTACGGTAGGGCAGGAGGTCGAGGGGAGGCGAGGCGGAACGGACAGTCGCGGCTACCTGTGGAATGCGATCGGCGGGAGATCAGGGCTTGAGGTCGTTCGTCTAGGCCGGATCGGACTGGACAGCGACGGAGGTCGAGTAGATGGGATGGACCTTAGGAGAAGGAGGAGAGAGCGGTCGGAGAACTCGAGAATTAGAAATAGGGGCTGTTTCTGCGAATAACCCTGTAGAAAGCTTTGTTAAGTATAATTTCTTAAGCTATGTTCCACTCTCATCGAGTTCTTACAACTACAAATTTGGAGAAATTCCTGAACCAGGGACGTTGCATCGAGTTATTACAAAAAGCGTCAGCGAGGAAGAAATGGTCGCGGAAGTTCTCAAGAATGAGGAAGACGGGGTATATAACTGTAAGGGTATTGACGTATTTCTTAACTTCCGAACAGCGGAAAGCAGGCCAAAGCAGACGAAAGCAGGGATGTTCCTTCGGACGGGAAAAGTAACCGCGAGACGCAGAAATTTTAAAAACGGAGCATCACTGCTTGACCCCAAACGACCTCTCGGTTACAATCGGTGACCCACAACAGGGAAAAATCCATCCCAAACGAACCCTAATACAACAATTATTATCATTTATGGACAGACGGATAAGAATCAAAGCAGGATTAACATCACCGTCAAAGCCACCTCAAAACGCCTTTCCACCAACAACATTAACGACTGGAGTGCCAATATAACAAGCCATAACAGCAGAAATTGGAGCTGTTGGGGGACGATTGGGGCTAGAAGGATTGGAAACCAAATTAGAAATAAATGCTCCTGGATTCACCACAATACATGTAATAGGATTAGAAATTAAGCAAAAATAACTTATACACCATTAGAAACAAAAAGCAGGGAATAAGGAGAAACATCCACATCACCCACATTGGTATCACATTGATTCAGAAGCAACAATTCAACAAGAGATGGGCCAACCGCATCAGAGGCAGGATGAGTAGGAACACTATCAACCAAAACCCCGCCATCCAAAGGAAGGTCAATTTCCTCATTAACACTAAAAATAGGTTTAGGATTAGAGGGAGCATCAACAAGGTCATTATTAAATGAAGGCTGACAAGCAACAATAGAATGTCTTAGACGTTTACTTTTGGCACAGAAAGGAGGAAAATCTTCCATGACAACTTGTTGAAAATAGCTTAATTTCTCAGTACCGAGCCAAATTTTATCCGAGTATTTCTGGGTAATATCGATCTCCACTAGAACTCGGGCCACAGATGGGCCAAACCACAAAGCAGTCGCATTTTCTACTTTTTAGATGTCTACCAAAAAGAAGCCCCAAACTATACAAAATACAAGGGGAAAAGAAATGAGGTCATAAGTTAGGAAAGGGAATCCAGATCGGAACAATGGAAGAATCAACACCAATATCATTAGAAGGGGACCATTTGGTCACATTCATGAAACAATTATACACTAGATAATATCTATGACAAAAAAAATCCTACAATAGTTCAGATCGTTCTCCAACTTAATGAGCACATGAGATTGATCCAACAAAGTAACAGAGAAATCACCATTCAACTTAAGATTGAAGAAAAAAAATTTCATCGAAGCTAGACTAGGACGACGAGAAGGGAAAAAAATAACTAAAGAAAATTTAAACTGTTCGGCTAGGGCAAAAAAATTCCTCCTTCGAAACCAACAAAGCAGGAATACCACGAAACAAAGCACATTTGATAACTGGAAATCTATCAGTAAAAGACGATCCTGATAAAGCTTCCAAGAACGAACAAGACTTAACCTATCCAGCCAAAAAACCAGGATAGGCATGCCGGTTAACCGCCATGCCGACAGAGGAAAAACCACAAGAAGAAGAGCAAGGTCTTCCCTTGGCACACAAACGATGGAGGAAGCAACTCCATGCACGACAGCACAAGGCGGTTAGGGCGATGCCCTAGCATGCCTCAGAGACATCGGGGACCTAGTATCTTCTATTACTTCAAAGTGATTCCAACCTAAAAATCTATTGTAATTATATGGATATCTTTTACAGCTTCTATTAAGTTTAGGGTTTAGGAATCTTTTGATAATCAGAGAAAACATATGGTGATTAAGAGAAGAGAAGGAAGAAGTTTATGAAATAGATATAGATTGATTATAACTACAATTTCTAACTTTATTTTATTTAGATGACAGCTTCCTTCATTTCTTGTGATTTCTCTCTTTTTTCCTCTTCTAATTCTATTTTGCTGCTTCATTTTTTTCCCCTTTAATTGCACTTTTTAATAGAGAATTATGAGAGAGAGTTGCAAACTAGCTGATTAAAACTAATTATAACAAGAGGGGGAGTCAACCTTCTTAGGAGAGAGAGAGAGAGAGAGTAATTTTATAAAATAACTAAATTATAAGTAAAAAATCAAAATGATCCTTTGAATTTTTAATATGCATTCATTTTATTCCTTTTTTTAGGTGTTTAAATATGTCTCTCAACTCATCAAATATTTATTGAATTGATATTTTTATTAGCTTCCTATTAACCAATAGAATCTAGCTTTGATGAGGAGTGGCTAGGGCTAATGAGATGAAGCTAGGGTTAAAACTTATTGGTTAAAAGGAAGTTGGGGTTGTTAAGTATGTGTTGATTATAAGTAGGGGTGTAAACGAGTCGAGTCGAGTCGAATTTAGCACTATCGAGTTTGGGTCGTTAGTTGGAAAGCAAGCTCGAGCTCGAGTCGAGCACAAAAGACGAGCTCATCCTACTATAAACGAGTTCGAACCGGCTCACGAGCTGCTCAATTTCGTACCAAATTTCACATTTGTCCCATTTTACCACCCACTTTCTCATTTTGCGCCCGTGTCCGTCCCTTATTTCAAAAATAGACAACTTGCATTAATGAAAAAAATCATAAATAACTAGCAAAAAATAGTGGCCATTGGAAATTTCTCCACAATTATAGCAATTCACTTTGGAAGGAATTGTCCAAACCTCTCTGCTGCTGGCCGAACTCCCTCTTGCCCCTTGTCTTGTTCTTTTTTTTTCTTTGTTTTCTCCAAACTCCTCTTTCACAGAAACCTGAAACTTATTTCAGGTTTGGGTTTTGGGCTCTCTCACCAACAAAATTATCAGAGAAACTTCTTCTCTTCGATTATTCTCTAGAGCATCACCTTTATTCATCTCAAGAGGTCTAAGCAAGACAAAGAAGAGGAAATCTGAATTCTCTCAGGTTTTGGGGGAACAAAACTGACATTGTTCTCAGATTTCGGAGAAGAAATCCTCACCCTAGCAAACTCGTTTTTTCCCGTTCTACATCATACACTGTTTATCAATGAATGTTTCCTTTAAAGTCATAGGGAAAACGTCAAGAATTATTAGAGCTATAATTCACCAATAGAAAAAATATAAAGCTTAAGATAGATCTTTAGATTTTGAAGGATATTTCAATTCTTGCTATCAAGACACTATTACTCCTTTGCTTGATAACTCTAAGGAACCAAAAAAAACTTCTACATCCACATAATATCTGTTAAAAACACGCCAAAAAGAAATTTGATCACAATGAAGAAAATTTACTTTGAGAATTTTTTTAAAAAGAAACATTATATGCAAAAAAGCTAGTGACAGTTATAGAATGAATCTACATATGATCTTTCATGCAAAGCAAAATCAAAATTTGGACGTATAACCAAAAGTAGAATATGCAGTGTAGTCCCCATAAGAACCTAATCATTCACCTGAGCCAAAAATTGAACAGGAGCAATAAATTGGAATTGAAACTGAATAGAAGATCACATCTAAACCAAAACTTTAATCAAAATATGAACCTATTCTTAGCTGTAAAGTTCAAACTATAAAAGTCATACATGTTTAAGTTATTAAATCATATGAATAAACTAAGTAATGCAACTCTGAAGAATCTTGTGGATATTATCAAGATGTGTTCATCAACAAGCAAATATTGCTTTTATTTTTTGTTCTCAAACTCTTGATTTATAAATTCATATAAAGAACCTCATTGACCTTGTCAAATTAAATCAGCATATCCGTGAAATTATGCTTGATATCTGTTAACAAAAAGGCCTAATATTCAAAATTATATATTAAAACCAAAAGTACTAACTTGTTAAATTTTTTATTTATATCATTTAGATTACTTCTCTTTAGTGAAATTGACTATCC
This sequence comes from Dendrobium catenatum, assembly GCF_001605985.2. NCBI lineage: Eukaryota > Viridiplantae > Streptophyta > Magnoliopsida > Asparagales > Orchidaceae > Dendrobium > Dendrobium catenatum. The sequence continues at coordinate 93,779 of NW_021320037.1, forward strand.
ATCTAAGATATGGACTGATTTGAATTAAACTTATATGTCAGTTATCAAAATAAAACTTAACATAATATTATAAATACCTCTTTTAAGCAGTCCTCAATTTCCCACTCTTGAAATTAGCTATATTGTATCTTAGAAAGTATGTGAATATATCATAATTACCACTAAATTCATCATGTTGTCAGTTATTCATGTAAATGTTTTGCATGAAAATATTTTTTGGAAGCTTGGTGCTAAGCATAGAAATTATAAGCCTATTGCATATGTAGACATATTATAGAATTCTAAGGAGATAAAAAATCATAGTCCATACAAATGTAGATAGATTTTCTAATGGAACTTTTTAAAAATTAACTGTAAGAACTCTTAATTATATAAAATTAAACCATCATGGGACAATAGAAACCATATAAAATTAAACCATTTAGGGAAAAATGAATACAAATTAGAAATGTAGAAATGTTTTGCAATTTGTCAAATTTTTAATATATCTTACATTTATATCAGGGATTAACATACAATATTTTGAATTCTCTTTTTAACTCCACTCATTTATCTTTCATACCCAACATATAATATGCACTACTTTCAGATCGGCGTACAACTCTAGTTAGTGAAGCTATCATTACTTAAGAAATCCTGTCCACTATTGATAATGAATACCAAATACACCTTGCGAAATCGACAGACAAACATACATCTAATTATTGATGAAGTTTTTTCATGTATGTCACTGTAGAAAATCCAACAGCCATATTCAGATCTGTTGGAACTTGGAAAAATACCAACTTCACCATCCATTAGAGCCAAATTTCTCTAAACCAAGGAGAACTGATGTAGTGGCTTTTTTGAGTTCCCTGAGCAATCCGATTCCTTTGAGTGGACTCTTAAGTTATCATATGCCAGCATTTATACTTATCCACAATAATTCTTACTATTTTATTGCCTTTTTTGCTCTTTTTAACTGGGAATTTTTTGGGGCACTCTTAGTTATTGTAGCTTCATGTGGTTTTCCTTGTGGCTTCTGCTTCCCAATAGATTAGTGGGACTCATGGTTGTTGAAAGCAATGTTTGTGACTGTCTAGTTCAAGTCCTACCAGCTTCTCCATGGAGCTATTCATATGGTAAAGGTTTCTTTTGATTCATATGGTTGGTTGGTGCACTTTTCTGAGCGTCAACATATTATTGTTTCTCCTTGCAAGTTTTGTAGCTACTCTTCACGGATTGGGGTTTCTCCTAAATCTTTCAACATAATATTTAGTATATCATGAGGTTTATAAATAGGTCCTTAAAGGATTGTAACAGAATAATTCTATAGGTTAATGAAATCTTTGTTTCGATGTGGAAACCATTGCTCTACTGTCAAATTCTTATTCTTGACCATGTGATACTTGAAACTTTTTAGGAGAGATAAGCTCCCAATTTGAGCATAAGGTTAACCTATTAATTACCACTTCCTTTTTTTTTTCATTTACACTTTTTCTTCCTCTTCTCCTTTGATCATAACTGGTTGGAATTATGATTGAATTCTACTAGGTCGATTAGGGTTTAGGGTCGATTACATTTCATTCTACTAGGTCAATTACATTTCCTAAAATTGATCCCGCAATTGAATTATGTTAAGTCTACTACAATTTCAAGGGCTTGAAATGCTTTCATCATCTTTAATTTAATCTATTATTTTTAATCCTATTAGAAAGCCATTTTTTCTTGAATTGGATTTTAACATTTTATATTTTATTATTTTTATTGAAGTTTAAGATTGACAGCTTGTTTGCCTCAGTTGATTTCATGTTATAACTTCATTAAAAATCAAAACCCTAGAACATTCTACATATACAAGAATTGCAAGAAAACACCCACTAATAACTTATCAAAATAGAACCATTTAATTGGCATGTTAATTAAACATCTATTGTAGACCTGACAGAATAATAACATCAGTTGCATTGCATGTAACAACAACAACAAACCTTTATCGCAATACGTGGGATCGGCTACATGAATCATTTTTCTCTATTGTAAGAGTCAAATTCTAATTTAAATCTAATAAGACAATGTTACAATGTTATTTTTAATACTTCCTAACCAAATCTTTTTAAGTCTACATCTACATTTCTTAATATAGACCAAATTTAATACATCTACTCTCCTAATAGGGTCATCGAACGACCAACGTTTTATGCTTGGGCGGATTTAGCATGGGGGCTATGGGGGCACGGGACCTCACTGGCCAGTTAATTAGTATCTAATTAAGACTAGTTATTGTTTCCAAAAAAAAAGGCTTATGATAATCCTTCATTAAATAGAAAAAGTTATGCCTTATTACGCTCACCTGTGCTTCTCCTCAAACCTCACTTTTTTCAATCAAGCTCTCTCTCTCTCTCTCTCTCAAACATGCTTGTAACAAAATTTAATTTATACTTTTTGTTAATATTTGTAAATTATTTCGTCAGCTTATCATAGTTTCTTTACTTCAATAAATTAGAGTCGTATAAATTCCTGATAAGATTTGAAAGTTTTGAGGCAAGTAACTTAAGATTAGTAGCAAAGTTAGGATTTTTTCAATACAAGTTAAGACTTTATGTTCTTTTTGACACTTTATTATATCTTTTAATATTATAATTTTGCTAATTATATTTTCATTCAACTTAAATGAAGAGACTCAGCGTGAGAAATTATAGATAATATGTAAGAAAAATATCATGATTTAAAGTTCTCAATTGTAAATTTTTCCTTTTATCATATATTCTATCATTTTATGTTGAGTTTGATGATTTAAAAAAACAAATTAAAATCAACTATGTCGGTTCTAAGCCCGGAAGAAAAGATTGATGATTTTTTTAAATTCAACAATTTGTGCCCCCACATGAAAAAAATTCTGGCTACGCCCCTAGTTTTATGTAAACAAACCATCTAAGGTGATTCTTATCTACCACTCAAGCTAACCCAACCTTTTAATGTATATGCTTGTTTCGCATTCTATCTCTAAGTGTAAAGCAACTCATTCACTTAAGCATCATCATCTCTACAACACTTAACCTAATTTTATGCTTCTCTTTTAATGGCCAATATTATGCACCATAAAGCATAGCAAGTCTAACCACCAACTTAAAAAATTTTAAGGCATTCAATGTTAAGGCATCAAAAAATAGCACATCACAGAACAAAGTGCATTTTTTATCATGATACAAAACTACAAATTTTCACAAAATGAGGAAAGAAAAAGCATACTCACAGAAAACAAATGAACCGAAAGCACATCATCGCCTCCACTGGCAAGCAACTCAAGCGGGCCTTCTAGTCTCAACTTCCTGATCCCCTGCCTGGACCCTACATCAAGACCCACCAAATCCGGCCCAAACTCCACCTCCCCCTCATCCGCCTTCCTCCACGCTTCAGTCTCCTCGGAGAACTTCAGGATCAGCGTCGCCCCGCCGACGCGCAGATGGAATTCGAAGCTCTCGATCGCACCAATCATAGTACTCTCAGTCTCAACTGACGAAACCCTAGGATTCGCCTCCGGATCCCAGTGCTTCTTTGCCGCAACTGCATTGAGAACTTCCTGAGGGACGCGAAAAAGGTTTTTAACCTCGAACGCGCAAAGGAAATGGATTTTGCAGTACGGCGATAGAAAGATTTTACCTTTAGAAACGTTTTAGACGGCTGTGACGAGGCGGCGGATGAGGAGGGGTTCGGCGGATTGGACGCGGAGGAAGAGGGGAGGATAGAAGAGTTGAAAGATAGGAAGAGACCTTGAGATAGATAAAAGAAGAAGAAGAAGAAGAAGACCAGCAATAGCTTGATCATTTTCTCTCTCTCTTCCCGGTTTTGCTGCAATCTGTATCATAAATTCTCTGATTTATATTCGTACGGATGTCCACAGGGATTATAACATAAGAACTAATTCCAAAAACGTTTAAGGATGATGACTTTTTTTTTAATATGTAGATCAATTATATATATATATATATTAATTATTCTTCATCATATTCATTGTGATCATTTTTGTTGCGTCCAGAAGTAGAAATTCAACAAGGGACTGTATAAAACTTGTAATTGATTGGAAATATCCTTGCTATCGCTGGGATTTTCCTGAAATATCATCTTGATATATAAAACATCGGAGGATCTTTTTGACCAGAATTGAGGTCAAAGTTGCCCCCCAGCCCGCATCTGATGCAACAATGACTGATGTCAGGAATTTGATAAGAGCGATCTTTTGAGATTGGAGCAAAAGTTGCCCCCCAGTCAGGAACCATGTTCCCACAGACGGCGCCAAACTGTTACGTCCATGAGTATTCGCGGTGGTAGAGAAATATAAGATTTAACGTCTTAGCATTGTACAAAAATCCGGCAAGCAATCAGATAAAGAGAGAGAGTCTAACATTTATGAGACACCAAGTTTTTTACATGGAAAACCCCTGAAAATGGGGAAAAAACTACGAGGCCTAGCTCAGTTTGAATGAATCCACTAGTATTGTAGTTGATTACAAATGAGATCCTTCCTTGGTGGAAGGTCTTAGCTTGATGTACATCTTATGGAGTACATTACATGATGTAAATACAAAGAAGCACTATTAACATGTTCGTTTGGTCGGGAGGACCGTAGTCGGTGGGCGACGGAGGTTGGAAGACTTGTAGTCGGTGGGCGACGTAAATCAGGAGGACCGTAGTCGGCTGCCGACTGAGGTCGGAAGGACTTTAGTCTGACGACGAAGATCAGAAGGACAACGTCAGGTGGCAGTCCAACAATGGAAAGAAATGCATCTTTGCATAGACGTCCAGTAAAGTTCGATAATCAGTAGAAGTCCGACGTCGGGTAGAAACTTGGTGAAGAGTGAAGGTCCGACGTCGGGTAGAAGTCCGACGTCTGTTGGTGGCAAAGGAGAGCTCCGGCTTCACTTAGACGGAGTTTCGGCGTTAGGAGGGTACTCTGTTGTAAATTGAGAAGAATTTCAGCATCGCAAGACGAACTCCGGCGGTGGTCGAGGAGGAGATGATTCTCCTTTTCCCCTTTCTCCTCTTCTTCTCTTCTTATTCTCTCTCTTCACTTCAGTCCCCTTTGTGTAGAATGAGGGCTCTATTTATAATTTTTCTGGAGTGGCATAGCCCGTAAATAGGCAAGAGATCAGGGGCGAATTGGGAGTGGTTTGAATGGACGGCCGATATTGAATCCTTTGATCATGCACTATTCGTTGGACATTTGGAGGCCTTAATGATGTCGGAATTTGCCGATCTTGGGCTCATTGGATTCGTCTAGTCGAGCCGCAAGATTCGAGTATAAGCTCGTTAAAATCGGAGACCGTTTGGTAACTCAAATTGTGGTTTGAACCTTCCAACAGCGCTTCGGGTCCTTGATTCGGACCCATTTGGCCTCGGATTGGGTCGAATTTGGTGTCGCTGGGTTCGTATTTCCGAGACGCTCAGTTTGACTGTAAGTTTACTGAAATCGGAGTTCATGTGCTCCCGGATTTAATTGTTGAAGTTTCCAACTTGATTTTTGCCTCGAGATTCGTGCCCGATCAAGATAATTTTTGCCTGACGTATCAATTTTCATTCTTGTAAACAAAATTGGTCTTATTAGTTCTCTAATTTATAGAAAAACAGATTTTGTTGGTTCAATTTAAATTTATCAATTGATGAAATCATATTTTACTAAAATGTAAGTTATTTGAAAGCTCACTTTCAAGAGAGACCTTGACTGGAACTTGTATAACGATCTAAGAGGTGCTCATTTATTGGAGTCTGCAGAAGAACTAGCTCAATATCTTCAGCAAATACTACTTGCCCGAGCCTACTGTGGAGCTCACCCTTTTTACGGGGCAGGTCAGGGTTTCCTCATTAAGTTGGTAAATCGACACTTTCCACAAACCTGGTCAACCATCTCAATCACTCATATAATCGCTCCCATGCAAGCTTACCAAGCCCGACTACCTGAAGACGCCTACCTCGAGGGCCTATAAACTTTCCTTATAGAGATAAGCCACTGAGCTCACCTTTTTCAATCACTTCAGCTCACTTGTTCTGCCTTCTAAGGCATCATAAGTCTCACTACAAGCTGCACACATTTCCAAGTCGACACCCATTCACCGAGCTTACCCTACTCAACATACGCTCATAGACTCGCCTGCTCCCACTCAACATCGTATAGTTGACCCTTACTATTGAGCTCACCTAGAGACACCTCATCATGATTCATTAACGTCCACTATCACTCAACTAATTGTGGGTGACATATGTCCTAGATATATTGTGCATTTATGTACTTTTTCTCTTTTTTAGGTGTCGTCTTTTATGTAGCCTTCAAAACTCTATAAATAAGAGGTGATAAAAAGTAGTTTGAGACTTTTGACTTGATTCTATTGTACTCCATACTACTTTGAGATATAAATTTTTTCATGCTTTATATAGATTCTCTTTCCCTCTCTAGTTTTCTTATTGCTCCATATTCCTACATAGATTTCAGTTCACTAGCCCATCAGGAAAGTCTGCTAGAAAAGTCAGGTGTCACCCAGGAATATAATTGGATCCAACATCCTCATGAGTGTGATAAGCGTGGAATGATGCTACTGATAAAAAGACAAGCTCTAGTCAGCGAGCAAACTTCAACAAAAGCCATCTATCAACATGGAGAATGCCAAGTAAACCACTCGTTGTGACTTTATGGAGATGAAAGAATGGATAATGAAACCAATTTAAGATGCCATGGACAGGCATCAAGGGCAACTATGAAGGGAGGACGCCCTTGAAGGTTCTTCAAACTTGGCAGTTTATCGCTGGAGGCAGACTGCTAAGCTCTTACTTTTATATTTATCTTCCATCTAAGGAATGAAGGAAAGTGGGAAGTCTTTTATGGACGAGTCTCTAGAGGAGATGGTATTCTTCCACTTAAGAGAAGAATGAGTAGGTTCTTAGGAGCTTGGGCACATGTTTGATAATGGGAGAAAGTCATGAACAGAAGGAGTGGAGGCCATACGGCTAAGGGAGGGAGCTCCTCCAGCCATAGGTGGAGGAGGTGCATCAAGAAGAGGGGTAGGGGGAACCAGAATGAAGCATCTAGATATGTTTTTAGCCATGAAAGAATATTTGAAAGATCTGCCAACAAGATCTGAACCATTCATTAGTCTTGGTGGAAAGTCCAAATGTCATCTAATTAAATTGAAAGGTGTCAAAATATACCAAAAAAAAAAAAAAACTTTCATTCAGATTTGAAGTATAATATTGTTGCATGCTAAAATATATGTGACGATAGAGTTGTAATTCTGCGTCTTAGTGTTGCACGGATAGCCAGCTAGCTCACACATAGAGAACACAAGATTTTTATGTGAAAAACCCTGGAAAGGGAAAAACCACGGGGCCTAGCCCAATTGAAAATATTTCACTAGAATTTGAGTTTAGTACCGTGGGCTGACTCGTCGCTTAGGACAATCAGATTACAAATGTCAACCGTATGGTTGAAGTCTAGTGTTAAATCTGGCGTCACTTGGAAGTTGGAGCATTAGTTAATAGTCTGACAGTGATTTGGCAGAACTCTGGCGTCAGTTGATGGTAGTCATGCGAAATTCAAGCCCTTAGGTGGTGGTCCATCGAAGGTGAGAGCCTCAGGCGGTGGTTCAGTGAGTGTGAGGGCCTCAAGTGATGGTCTAGCAAAGCTGAGAGCCTCAGATCGATGGTGGTCCGGTGAAGGTGAGGGCCTTAACATGACAGTGACTTGGCAGAACTCTGGCGTCAGTTGATGGTAGTCATGCCAAAATTCAAGCCCTTAGGTGGTGGTCCATCGAATGTGAGAGCCTCAGGCGGTGGTTCGGTGAGTGTGAGGGCCTCAAGTGATGGTCTAGCAAAGCTGAGAGCCTCAGATGGTGGTCCGATGAAGGTGAGGGCCTCAGGTGGTGGTCCAACGAAGGAGAGAGCCTTCGGTGATGGTCCGGTGAAGGTGAGGGCCTCAGGTGGTTGATCGAGATAATTTTTTGATAACGTATCAAATATAAACATTAAAGAAAACTCATAAAATTGTTTTAGAAAGCTAACCTTGCACTACTTCCTTTGCTTGTTGGCTTAGTGGCATTGTATGTTGAGACTTTTAAATCAGATTGAAATAGAAAAATAATTTTTGAAGGTAAATTTGCTTTCTCAAACATTTGCTTAGTTGAATAATTATTATTAATTTTATGAAATATTTTTTCAAGGTTGTGAAAATCGAATCAGGCGTATAATTAGAAGAAGGAGATGTTAAGGGTTCAATGGTTCGAACGGGGTCGAATTGTGGTTGAACCGGATGACATAATAAATATGAGAATTATTTAAATAAAATATAAATGATAAAATAATCATGTAATAATTCAAATTTTTTATTAAAAATAAATTGGGTTTTGATGAGTAAAAATTCACATGGAGTGATGAAGCTAAGTGAAATGCTTAGTTTGAATTTTTTAAATAAAAAATTAATCATTTTAATTATAAACTGATTGTGTTTTGATGAGTAAGAATTTATATAGAGTAGTGTGAAATGCTTAGTTGGAATTTTTTTAATAAAAAATTAATCATGTTAGTATAAAATAATTTATAAATTATAAATATTTCTTGATATTTTATTTTTAATATATTAAATTAATTTATTTAATTGTTTATATAATTCAGAAATTGAACCAGCCAGTTCAATGGAACTGGGACCTATTCGTTGGTTCAACCACTGGTTCTAGTCGGTTCAGCTTTGTTTGATGCAAAAATGGTTTTCTAGATGAACCAGACCGGCCTTAAAACGGTTCAACGGTATGGTCTGACTTTTAAATCACTGATTTTTTTTGCTATCTCCACAAAATGTAAAGGAGGAACATAGGGAATACTTGCTAAGGGCATTCTAATATCTAGATTTGTTTAGGCCCTTCAATTCAATGTTTTATTTTTGTTCTTGATCAAGAAAAAATGATGATGACATATCTACATGATTTAACAAATTTAAGTCCTTCAAACAAGACTCATAAAAAAATGCTCAGTGCATTATCAAAGCATCTTACATTCATATCTAAGCTACCATGTTTCAATGCCTTAGCTTCAAAATATGTCAAAACAATTACAATGTTAGCTTAATTGATAAACAATCTAGATGATCATTAAAAGAAAATACTACTTAAAAATCATTAAAGAGAATATCTAGTGCATGGAACTCTAACAATCACACTCAACCTGACACATTTAGCTTAAATACTCACTCCTCAGTCTAGTAATTAAAAAAACCATTAAAAATAACATTTCAAACTTTAAAGAATAAAATGCATAATGCATGGTTACTAATCACGTGAGCATATTCCTCTCTCATAAATTTAAAAATACTACAAGTAAATTATGTTGATAGATGTAGATCATATTTGTCTTTTGGTTGAGAGCTTTAGCTATCAATCAAGAGGTTTTGGGTTTGAAGTTTTTGTATGTGATGTGTGTGTGAGTTTACTTTAATTGATCCAAATATTAAAAAAAAATGTTGACAGGAAAATCCAAAAAGCATGTTTTATTTTGAAAACATTATAAAATCTTTGAAAAAATACTATCCGAAGGAGGTCATATATGCAACTCAATGTACAAATGTAAATTAATTATTGTGATCATTATATATATGATTGTGAATTTGTTAAAAGAATTTGAACTACATATTTTGACAACTACTAATGGAATAGAATGATGAGAAACATGAAGTCAATAAATGGTGTGGGTGATAAAGAGATGGCTATGTTACAAGAAGTAATGGAGACTACATTGATTAACACATAGCTATTTTCATTATTTGAATTTTAAATGGATTGTTATAAGATATTAGTTCATATTGGTTCACAAATTAAAAATATAATATATTATTTTGTTGAGCTTTTTGTAGTAAGCTTCTTTATATTCTTTGAAAATCAATATTTTATTAGATTCCTTTATGAGTTACAACATAATTGTCCTATTTTCCTTTTTATTATATTTATGCTCATAAGTTAAAAAAATTGGTAGGACAATCAAACCAAGATCTTTAAGAAAGGATGATGCCTAATTCATTCTTAGAATATGAGTTCAATTTGGCAATGGTCGTTATTTGTTCTTAAAATATAAGTTCAATTTGATAAAATAAGTAGACATCTAAAAAATAGTAAAAACTTGAGATTATTTTTTGCAATAATGAATTTTTTCATAAGGCTAAAAAATATGTATGGTGAAACAAATTAAGTTTTATAAATGATAGGGCAAAATAGATTTTTTAAATGCGATATCAACGAGTATAATCACATTTAAGCCAAAAAAAAAAGCCATTAACCATAAATTGATAGGAAAAATATAAGGAACTTTGCCAAAAAAGAAAGGCATGCATCTCATAGCCAAAATGCTTAAAATTTGATGGCAACATACTCCATTTTAGTGTATTTGATGGCTCTACGTCGCTATATTTTTAAGGATTACATTCCTGAAATGAAAGCAACTCATAAGTCATGCGGGAGAGTAAGTATCTTCCATATAAATCTTAATCGTAAATTTATAGGTATCATAAGGTGTTGAAGCATTAGAGCTCATATGGACATTATTGGAAAGTGATTCCAACTTGGAGAAAGAGTTTATAACAGCTTGATAAGGGCAAGCAAAACAAATCGAGTGTTAGTAACAAACATATAATAGCTAGTGATAGCAAGAGAATAATAAGAGAATAGAAGGCTCAACAAATAAATGCCGAGAGTCCATAAGTTTGAGAATAGCTCACTATTATAAGTAAACATAACTTATGAGCAATAGGTATAATGCCACTTTGGCTGATGATGGGCATTGTCTTAAAAAAGAATGTTTCAAGCTTTCAAGTCTATGCTTCAACACAAAGACTATTCTCTAATTAGGAGTTTGTGTTCTTTTACAAATCTCTTGCATTCTTGAGGAGCTGACATATCTCAACAAGAAGTTAATTAACATCTTTATAATAGAGCCCAACATTACGTACCCATATCCATACCCACTCATGTACGGGTATGAGTACACTCATGGCCTTGTGGGTGGATATGCATGGTTGGGTATTTAACATGAGGGGATAAATCGATTTATATTGTCAAACACTGTATGCCTTATATTACTGTAATCCTCACTACATAGTGTGCAGCCATGAACCGTGCTGTGATCATAGTAAATTCTGATATGCGGTTTGAAAGTTTGCAATCAGAGCAAAGGGAAATAAGTCTCAAGGCCATTAGTTCGTGGCAGACTGTATTCAAAAAGCATGAAAAGTGTATGGGTATAGGTTGGTATGACATCTTGAAAATCACCATAGATGGGTGTGAGTGGGCGAAGTCTGCTTGCGCTGAGCATGGATACCCAACCAGGACTCCATGTAATGCTTTGCTTTAGAAGTGAGTAAAAATTGTGGGTGTGGCATCACCCATACAGTTATACATATAAGTTGGGAGGCATGCTTTGGTGATGTCTTGTTTAAACTTCCGCTAAAATTTTAAACTTGTGTAGAATATTCTTGATGAGTACTTCTTGTACGAGTACCTATAGCTAATATTATGAGTGAGCGCCTCTTGTAAGTTCTTTTGAGTTGGGGATTAGCTTGAGTGACATGTCCCTTTCTCATATAATTTTAATAATACACAATATGTAGGATGATTTTACTTGGTTAATGAGAGTTTTCCTTTTAGGTGAATTCTTATACGATTAGTACCTCGTTTGATTGAGGTATGTTGAAGGTAATTCTTCACTCAATCAAAATTGTTTAGAATGTGTGATTCTTTGATCGAGTACCTCTAGGGCAAGTGCCTTCCTTTGTTGGATATTGTCAGGGCTACTTTCTCTTCGAGCGAGAAATATCTTTAACAAGTGCACCTCTTACCAAGCTCCTCTGATCCCTACGAATTTCATATACCACATATGAGGTTGTACACTTTTGTTTACAATAGAATACCAAGATGTTGATACCCCCAAAAGAAGCTAATGATTAAATTAAATTGGAAAATTGTATATAATAAAGAATAGCCTAACTATGTGAATGACGTAAATTTGACTTTATATGCTATATATATAATGCTCAAAATTAAAAAAAAAAAAACTTACATATTTTTTTACTTACTGAAAAATATACCGAAAATTTTATTTTGATTAAAATACCCCAACTCTAAACATTGAGCTATTTTTTTTTTTTAAATCTATTATGACCAGGATTGATTTAATCAACATTCAAATAAAAATCGAACAAAATTTAATTAAGTTTGACCCATACACAATGAAAATTTTGATCCATGTTCAAACATTATTCAAACTCTAATTGAATAACTTTTAATTTTATTCAAAATATTTTTTGATCAAATTTTAAACATGATTTTAATTAGGTTTGAATAAAATATTATTATAAAATTTCACATAATAGTTGAATTATAATTAAAATATGATTTATGTAATTTTTGAACAAGGTACAAACTTGTTATATAATAATAATAGAGTGTAATATAGTTGAATATAATCACAATAAATAACATTATAGATTATAAAGCTGATATAATAGAGAATAACATTTTAATAAGAATCATTATATTAAATGAAACTAGTTGTTATATTTTACAAAAAATATACTGATCAAAACTTCTTCAACTATTATTCAGCTCTAGTTCCAAAATACAAACAAGCTTTAAATAAACTTTAATCAATGCTCAAACATGAGCCAAACTTGTTCCAAATCAAAAAAAAAAAAAATTAAAATATAATTTATATTTGCAAACAACAAAATTGGATATCCTGAAAGGAAAATAAACCAATTGAATTTGTGCTAATTAGTGACATTTATCCCCCAATCATTCATAGAAGTAGTCTATGGTATGAAGGAAAAAACAATGCCTCTTCTGGCAGGATAATGTGACACTCCAGCAAAGGATAAATTATTACGTGCGGACACCGAACGTAGAAGCTACATCCAGACTCCAATAAAAATATGACGTGTGAACTGAATATTACTGTATACTAGCAAGAACACTAATACACAATTAATACACACCAATACACAACAATATTGGTTTGTATTAATATGCATTAATTGTGTATTATTGTGTACTACCTAATACAAAATAATACATAACTAAATGCACAATAACATCTAATAATACATTGTAATACACTAGCAGTCCACACGTCATATTTTTATTGGAGTCTACATAACTCTACGTCCGATGTCTGCTCGTAATAATTTCTCCCAGCAGAGAGAGAGCGTTCATAAATATTTTGTATACTATTGAGAAATATGTAAATAGTTATGAACAAGCCCATAATTTATACACATTACCTAGAGAGTTGAGTGAACAAAATTTTGACAAATTGCATATCATTGGGGCTTTTTAAGGTTTCAACAGAGCCGTAGAGTTCACAACCAGAAAGAAATAATAGATAGATTGCTAGTCTCAGCAATGGGAATAGGCATAGGAAACAGCCAAAAATAAGTAACAAAAAAGCTTATCACCAATCATTTCTCAACCCATTTAATCAATACCAGAGCATGGAAAGCGATTGCTCCTCCTGATCTGAATTGTCTTTCCCCGACAGGAATTATTCAGTTTCTTTGAAACTTTTAGTTTATCATACTTGTCGCTGACATGCGTAATAAAGCTGCCAACTAATAAAAGCCATCACCAGCGATGAGGTTAGCTCAAATCCTACGACTTTCAGAGGTTGCCACCCCAGCGCCTTTCTCAAATAGCTGTAGAGAATGCATGACAGTCATTATACATTCAATCAAAGAACAGGCAGATTCACGAGTCAAAGAAAGATTTCAGTGACAAAGGATAACCAGCTTCAAAAGATCATAGAATCATTAGCATTTTAAGAAAAGCAGACTAAGGCTTCGTTTGAGGCAGCTTTCATATTGATTCCTAAACGGCTTCCTAGTATAAAATTTTCTAATTCGATAAATTTTTATACTAGAAAGCTGTTTTAGAAAGCAACAAAAAAACTGTCACAAACGAAGCCTAAGAATAACGAACAAATAACTTACTAAATCCACTCACATGAAAATAGGGAAAAAAATACAGGATGACTAACACCCACAACATGTATGTGATGGCTAGGAAAGCTTTCTTCTTGGCGAGGCTATAAAATGGAAGAATTTTACTCAAAGAACCTTGCATTTCAAATAAATAAACCTAGTTACAAGCACAAAAAATAAAAAATAAAAAATATATAAAAAAAAAAAACCTAGATACAAGCAGAGATTACAAAAAATGTTGGCTTGTAAAATGTGCGCAATGCAATGCAATTTGACAGCCGCTACATAGGACATTATCATTTTGTTTGGCCAGAGGGTGACTTAAATCTCGGTTGCTGACAAGGTATAATCCAGAAACAAGGGTTGCATATACCTCAGAATTGGAGTTGTCGATGTAATAATTGCAAGCCACTGAACTCATCCAGCTATTAGCTTTGTTCTAGCTTCCACCTCCCATTGACACTTCATATTCCAGTATTTTTTCATGTTCTTCAATATATTTCAAATCAGGCTACAAGTTAATTTATTTTGACTGTATTCTCTTTGACTCATCTGATACATACTTATGAAGTACTAATATGTGAAACACATTGTGTATCCCATGCATATGTACTGGCAGATTCAATCTATAAGCCATATTTCCTATCCTCTTAAAAATTTCAAAATGACCTAACAATTGTGGGATCAACTTTCCTGTCATTCCAAATAGCTGCATACCCTTCATTATACTGAGTTTAATGAAAAAAAAAACTCTCTCACTTCAAACTCAATTGGCCTGTACTTTGCATCATAATATTTCCTTTGCGTATCATGTATTGCTTTTAATCTATCTTTGATCAATCTGATTTTACTAGTAGAATCATCCACCAGTTCAATACCAATTATTTTTCTTTCACATGCTTCTACCCAATACAAGTGTGTTCTACACTTCCTTCCATAAAAAATTTCGTATGGTGCCATTCTGATACTGGATTGAAAGCTGTTATTATATGCAAATTCAATTAATGGTATATGAGACTCCCAAATTTCACCAACATGTACATATGTCTGAGGGTGGAATGCAGTGCTGAAAGTCAATCTCATACCCAGGGCTTCCTGAATCTTTTTCTAAAGTCTAGAAGAGAATCAAGCAACTCTATCAGAGACTATTGATTTTGGAATTTCATGCAATCACAATTTCATCAACATACACATTTGCCAATTTTTTCCCCTAAATCTATCTTGTTTGATTGGTGAGAAATGAGCTAACTTGATTAATCTATATATAATAACCCATATAATATCCCGACTCTGGCATAACTTGGGCAATCCAATTATAAAATCCATTGTAATTTCTTCTCATTTCCATTCAGCTATTACTAAAGGCTACAATTGACCACCAGGATTTTGATGTTCAACTTTAACCATTTGACAGGAAATACATTTCCCCATAAATTCTACAACACATCTTTTCAATCTTGGCCACCAAAATACCCCACTCAGTTCTTGATACATCTTTGTACTACCTGAATGAATTTCATAACCAAAGAAGTGAGCTTCCTGCAATATTTCTTCCCTTAAATTGACATCATTTGGAATACATATTCTGTCTTTATACTTTAACAATCATTCATCATCAAATACAAAATTCTCTAATTGTCCTGCTTGCATTTTCTTTATGATTTCTTGAAATTTTACATCTTGAGACAATGAATTGTATATTCTATCCTTCAAAGTGGATTGAATCACCAGTTGATTTAATAGCATGACTTGATATCTATCAAATGTCATTAACTAGAAACTCATAATGATCATATGGCACTGCAACAAGCTCATAATGACCATATGTTATTCTGAAAGCATCCTTAGCAATATCATCCTCCTTAATACACAACTAATGATACCCAGTGCACAACATTTCTCTTAAGTCCAACATTCATCCTTGATTCTCCTAATGGTCTTTGCCCTAGTTGGGGCAGTTCTTGACTATGTGACCTGGTTGATGACACCAAAAGAAAATGTATGTCCCAGATAAACATTCTCTCTCGCGTTGTTTTCCACACTTGCTGCAATTATTCATGCTCATTTGACTACCACTACTACTGGGCTTTATTTTCTTCCAATTAAACTTCCCCGATTATGGAGTAGATTGACTACCACCACTCTTTCTCTTTTGAAATTCACGTCTTCTTTGGGTATTTTGTATGTCCATTTTTACCCTCTTAGCTCTCTCCACCAATACAGAATAATCATCAATCCTTAGAGGAACAAGGGGCTGCCTAATTGTATCTTTCAATCCGAATAAGAATCAATGACATTTTTCTTCTATAGTATAAATTAACTAAGGAGCATATCTGGATAGTGTTAGCTATCTCCCTGTACTAGTCTTAGAAACTTATCCTGCATCTGTCTCCTCGTAGAAAGAGGCACAAACCAGTCTTTGAACACCTGAGTAAAGTCATCCCATTTGATTTGCATACTAGGTACACCTCCAAATTTATCTTGGTTCTGACCCCTCAACCACCTTTTAGCTTCACCATCAAGTACAAAGATTGCTAATGAAACTTTTCTCTCCTCTAGACAGCACATTATCTTTAAAATTTTCTCAATCCTCATAAACCATTTTTCTTCCTCAATTGGTTCCTCTACTCCTTTAAATAGGGGTGGTCTTATATCCTGGAACAGCTCTGATACCAGGAGAGGAATATGTCTATCGAATACGACGCTCAAATAAAAATAGATAAGATGTGATTTATGTAAACGTTAAGTATGTGAAAATTGTATTAGTGACTCTTCAATTTTTAAATTGGAATGTAGATAAACTTTTTTGAAATAAAAGAAATATTATCACCATCCGACTATTCATTCCTGCTTCATTAATTTGAGTATTCGGGCAGGATCATGACAAAAGTAGTATCAGAGCCCAATTAGGATATGAATCATACTGAAAGAGCCAGGTTGATTATTAAAGCTGAATTAATGATAGATTATGAATTTATAAGAGATTTTGATTGTATTTCAGGATCCAGATTGATCTTGAATATGTAAAAAAAGCAGTGCCTAATATTATTGTTAAAAAGAGTAGTGCCTACTATTATTGTCAACCCAGATACACTGACACAAATGATGACAACTATGACTCAATTAATGCAAGATTCAACAAATCAATCATCGAATAGTAGTGGTGGTAATATGACTTTGGATAAATATTTAAATTTGTTCTGGGATATGAGACCACCCTTATCTAAAGGAGCAATGGAGAGGAATATGTCAAAAGAAGACGATGCTCAAATGAAAACATATAAGCTGTGATTTATGTAAATATTAAGTATGTGAAAATTGTATTAGTGACTTTTCAATATTTTAATTGGAATGTAGATGATAAACTGTTTTGAAATAAAAAAAATATTATCACCGCCCGACTATTCGTTCCCGCCTTAATAATTCGAGTATCCGGGCTGGGTCGTGACACCATTAGTGGGAAAAATCTTAACCTTGGTTATAAAAGTTGTATTGATCACTACCCTATATCCAAATCCATACTTTCTAAGGTGGTTTAAGAAGGTTATTGATTGTGAGGCGTTAAAGCAATGTCCTTTAACATTTACCTCCCGTGCTACTGTCTCCCCTTGTCATACCCCTTTAACTTCCAGGGGCTCCAAAATGACCTCCATGTATTCTATCAAAGTCGGGGGTAGTGATGATGGTGAATGATCTCCTATCGCATGAAATACTTGGTGTAATACTAACAAAGGTGGTAATCCCAGTCAATAGACAACAACTCCAATGCGCTTGAAAACCTCACAAGGCCTAATGCATCTCAGGGACAATTTGTCATTCCTCCTCCGGGCTACTGTCTTCTGCTTTTGAGTTTAGCTAAAATTTTATTTAGTCAATATAATCTTCCTGAACTTGGGCCGACTCTTTGTCTTACACCATTACTTGTGTAAATGCATGATTTGGCTGAGAAGGAGATGGCAATAGCCCATGAACATCCCACCAAGAAGATACAGCAGCAATTGTGGTTATTACAATAGCCGATATGCTAGAAGATGCACTATATTGTTTCTCTAGAGGTTAGCCAACGAACTTGGCATTTGACTGCATAGAGAAATCCACATAGGCATGTGGCAGAGAAGCGGCTGCAAATAGCTGCTTGATGAACAGCTGGATTCTGTGACCAGGCAAATACAAGGAAACTTGGAAAGTAGTTGGTTAAGTTTATAAGTGCACTAACTGGATTGTTACCATTACTGAATGGGGTTATAAAGTGAGATGGATGGAACTATTTGATAGAGGGACAAAATTGAGTTTTTCATTCCATGTGTTGTTTTTCTTGTAGAATCAATTGAGGTTAAGCTCAGTGTTTGCTTCTAGTTGAGTTAACAGTGATTTTGAGATATCTTCACCAGCATATTTTGTACCTTCAAATTGAGCAAGGAATATAAACATAAATACTCATAGCAAATCAGAGAAGCTTCCAACCGTTGTGAAAAATAATGTTAGGGAAGCAAAAATTTCCAAAACTCATAAAAAAAGCTCCTAAATAAATTACATAATTGTGTTTCTTAAAGCAAAGAAACCAAAAGACATCCCAAATGGACCCTTTATTTAGATCTACTGCTTTTCCAAACAGCCTCTTAGGGAACTATAAAGCAAAATAATTATTGCCAGCCAAAATTTAAGGGCTATTCCCCCTCCTGAAACTAGATTAATATGCAAATCCTTTATAATAATAAATCCCTCTACTTTGCACCACAATCATTTTTAGGGGAAAAAAAACAGAAACAGAGGTAAAATAAAATGTAAGAAAACATTATCTACGCAATCGATGTAAAGCACCACATCAAAAATCAATGTACAGCTCCAGGCCATCACATATAAAGGATTTTAAGCAGTTTCCCAACTACTGCAAGAAAGTACTTTAACTACTTTACTGCACTACTAAAGAAACTTCTAGTTGCCATTTTTTTATGAAAATCATAATTTGCATGTCAAACTAAGAAACCAGGGGAATAAGTTGTTTCTTAAAGATATCAGTTTTTACAAAAACAAAAGCATGCAAAGTGGAGAGTTTAACAACAACAAAAATTCTTAATTTTCTTCACAAGACACCATCAAAAGTAAAAAATTGAATCCATCAATTACTAATTATAACCGAAATTTTGAGTAGCTCATACAACATATTTAAAGAAAGAGATTAGAAGAAAACCTGACAGTGGATGGCATTGACGCAAGTATGACAGCACAGGCATAAATAATTGGGATTACAGTTTTGGGTTTGTTCTTCCTAAGCCACATCAACGATACCAACGCAGCAAGTGATAAATTCAGAACCTGCAATGAGGAAAGAAGAAAAAATGAACTTTCTTCATGAATAAAGATAGTACTCAAACTAGAATTACTTTTCATGAGTATGATTTTTCCCTTTCTATGTTAATCCTACTCATTTTGAACATCTTCTATCCATTTCACCTTAGGTCAACCCTTTTTTGAACCTAGACTTGGCAAATTATTCCAAATAACTTCTATCTATGTTCAGCTTTTTGTTTTGAATCATCTCATCCAGTAATGAAATAGTTAGCATGGTTGGTGAAACATTACTCGATGCAGCACGGATGGGATTGGGGGGGGGGGGGGTAGAGGATTTGAAAATTGGAATTAAAATTAAATGAGAAAAAGGGGGGTGGTTAATTAAATCCCATAATTGGATATCCAATTAAGAAATTAAATAACTAAGGGGGGAAGGGCCGGCGGCATTAAGAGGGGCTTGGGAGTTTATGGAAAGAGATTTAAATGCTTGCCAAGTGGGGAACCTTAAATTAGGGAGGAATATTTAAATCAAATCCTATTTGAATTTGAAATAGGTTTGATTTGAATACTTTCCTAAAATAAGATAACTAAAATAGGGAAAAGATTTGAAATTTAAATACATTTGAATTTAAATTCAAATGCTTTCCATATTAAAACACATCCACAATAGGAAAGAAGGCTATCAAGCAAGATTGACTCCAATCAAGAGCAAAAGGGGAAGGGGAGGCGGGTAGAGAGAGAAGGGGCCGATTATGGGAGGAAAAGTAAAAGTAAATTAATCAAGTTTTCAATTAAGGGATAAAGGATTTAATCAAATACAATTCCAAATTGATTGGAATTTGATTTGAAGAATTTTCCAAAAATAGATCTAGTAATTTAGGAAAGTTTTTGAAATTCAAACTAATTGAATTTGAATTTAAAATTCGTTTCAAATTATCTTCAATCTAATTTAGAAAAACGAAGGGGAATGAAGGAGGGAAGAGGCTAGGGGTGAGGTGGTCGACTAGCTAGGGAGGTGGAGGGGTTATGGCCAGCGGTTGATATGGATAAAGTGGAGGAGGCTTGTGGCTTTGGAGGGGTTTGTGGGAGAATTGGCCGGTGGCAAGTGGGGGATTTTTGGCCTGCGATTAAGGAGGAGATAAGGATTTAGGGAAAGAAATATACAACTGTGAGCCCGGACTCATCCTACAGCTGACGGGTAATACGTTGCTCTTCTCAAAGGGACTTCAAGCTACGAGCCCGGACCCATCCTGCGGCTGGTGGAAGTTCCGATTCTCTCCCATAGAAATCTCACCCAAGTTCTCTCCAAATAACACAAGTGCAAACCTTTTTTTTTATTCATAATCCATCATTGTCTAATATAAGAGCAAGGGCCTCTATACATAGGCTTTAAAAGAAACTAAAAGACAACTTTGCCCCTTGGGCTTACATAAGACAAGACCCTTTAGCTTAGGTAAAAATGAAAAATACATAATTAAATCAAAAATACAATTAATAAACTAAGATAAAAATGGAGGGATCTCGGCCGTCGATCTTCGTCTCTTTCTTTGATTAACGTCCACTGTCGGATGTCCGCATGATTCTCCTGGGGTGAAAAAGAGCTCGACTCCATCGAGTCCGCATCCCGAGTGAGCAACCATGCTCTGATACCAAACTGATGCAGCACCAATGGGGTGGGGGGTTTGAAAATTGGAATTAAAATTAAATGAGAAAAAGGGGGTGGTTAATTAAATCCCATAATTGGATATCCAATTAAAGAATTAAATAACTAGGGGGGGGGGGGGCAGCGGCATTAAGAGGGACTTGGGAGTTTATGGAGAGAGATTTAAATGCTTGTCAAGTGACGAACCTTAAATTAGGGAGGAATATTTAAATCAAATCCTATTTAAATTTGAAATAGGTTTGATTTGAATACTTTCCTAAAATAAGATAACTAAATTAGGGGAATGCTTCCTTCGGCGACGTCCCTTCTGCTTGTTGTATAGGCATCACACCGAAAAACCGCCTATACACGCCTTTATTGCGCGTGGTGAGATGGGACCTCGGTGCGACGCCTACGACGAGGCGGGTAATCACCTAAAAACTCCATTTCGGAGTTCGCGGTGCACCGAAAAACCGCCTATACACGTCTTTATTGCACGTGGTGGGATGGGACCCTGATGTGACACCTATGACGAGGTGGAGTTATTCATAAGTAACCTCAAGCAAGGGGAAAGCAAACTGTCTTTTTAAATAGATATCGTCAAAGACCCCATACATGCCTTTATTGCGCGTGGTGGGAAGATCCAGTTTCTCGTAGTTTTCCCCTAAACGGAGGAGACGCTGGGAGGCTGCCAAAATTTCGGGTGAACATGGGGGACTTGTACTTGGACTTTTGAACAAAATCTAAGTGACTTAATAAGTAGTTGAACCCAAATAAAAAATATGCAAGAGGCTTAAATTGAACTGAAATCAAACTTGAATCAACTTCGAACCACAGTGGACTTTTGAATATTCAAATTGAAGTGAACAAGGACATGACTTGGACATTTAAACTTAAGCAAATACTTGAGTTGGACTATAGTGGACATTGAACTTGAATTGTACAACATCAAGTGGAACTTGAACAAGATTTGAACAGCAGAGGACTCGTGGATGAAGATGTCTGGGCATAATCGACATGCAAATGAGGATTAAGTAAAATATGCAACAACATGCTTATAACCCATAATATCATGTTTTCACTTCAATTGGAATGCAAATATCATCAAGCAAATCCATCATGCAAGACTTAAGTCATCTTTATATGACAGTGGAAGACTTGTAACATTCAACATGGCTCATCTACATGCAAACAATCATGCCTATTTGTTACAAACATAAGATCAAAATGCAGTTAAACGTATTGAACCCTACAAGCAAAAGGGCTTATGCAGAATGGAACTTCAATGTTGATTAGTGATGGCATGCATTATGATGATAAGTTTAAACAAATAGGCATTGTAAACCATGGAAGAACCATAATTGATTGATTGCAACATTTATATTAATCTCTTAAGAACTGTTGTAGGAGACCCATCAACATACAAGCAAATATACCAGACCTTGCAGACAATGAAGCTTAAGAATAAATCTATCTTGTACAATATAAGACAAAGATACAATAAATGTAGCAATGCTCTGTGTTCAACATAAAAATACAAATAAAGGAGCCTTCATCGAATGCAACAGTTTAGTGATGAAATCACATAACAGGATTATGATATATACGATGCATCGTCCACAATCCAAGAAATACTAGAAGCAACTATATGAAGCATAATCTGCCAACAGTTAATGTGTATTGTTTGCACAAATCTTGTGAGAAGATACAAAAACCCTTACAATCAGTGATAGCAGACATGTTGCAGAAGTGATAAATTATCCGCGAGCATAGATATACATATTAGATATCATCTAAAGGCAAGGGTGGTATATCAACAGTACTCCTACAAGCAACTACTACCTAACGAGAACAAACATACATATCCCTACAGGTAAAAGGAGAGTATTTGGCGACAAATGCAAATATCTATGGGCCTTTATAGAAGACCCGCCATATACTCAGTATGTTACCTATAGGCAAATGCACAACGAGCACAGGCTCCTACAAGCTGCTCTACCATGTATTCAATGTGTATTCCACAAGCAAAATACAAACAGACTAAGCACGAGTTTCTACAAGCTACTGTGAAAGATCAGCCAAATATCCAAAATACCCCCACACATGCACTATAGTTTGTATACACGTAGGTAAACTAAAAGGGGGTATGCAATAAAACACCCGCATGGGCCCCGGCGAGCATGTTATAGGAACACATGTGATGCCTAGGGATGCTGCGCGAATTAATAAATGAATTCAAGTTCGAACATAATCTTTCTATACAGATCAATAGGAGTCGATATGGTACGAATCATTAAATAAATATACGATTGTGGCGACCGATATCATAGTTTAAAATTGCGCAATATGAGGCTCGCCTTGAGGCCCGCTTTTGCGCAATTTTAGTAAAAAACGCCTCGATGCTTACGCCTCGAGCTTTTGTTATGAGGCTTGCACCTCAACTTGGTTGAGGCCCGCCTTAAGGCTCGCCTCGCCTCACTGGCATGAGGCTTACGCCTCACGCTATATATATTAAAACTTACATAAATCTTGAAGTAAATGCCCGACATTGGACTCTATAGAAGAGGAGGAAGAGGAGAGAGCAGTTCATCATAATAATGATTCAAATGAAGAACCCCTTAGTGATGACAGTGCTAATGATTTATGAGTTCTTATGTGATATGTCATTGCTATTTATTTTTAGAAATCGGAATTATATGTTAATGAAAAGAATACTGGGATTTGGGAAAGATAGAATTTTGAGTTAAACTATATTTCATGTTGTCTTATTATTGGGATATTTTGATTTTACTTCATATCTTATGCTTTTTTATGTTTTATATTATTCACTCATTAGTATATAAAAAAATTATCATTTTAATGTTTAAGCAATCTTTTCATTTTGAGGCTTACGCCTCAAAACGCCTTGAGGCTCACGCCTCGCCTCACGAATGAAAAACGCCTCAATACCCGAATACGCAATTTTAAACATTGACCGATATATTTATTTTAAATACCTTCATATTAGGCCTTCAAGGCCTAAAATCAAAAGAAATCACCAACAAAGGTATGAAGCTTACGAAACTCAATCCTCTGTCAGTAAACCGATAGAGCCGACAGGATTAAATCAACAAATGGAAATGCCCCCAAACACCCGTATGGGCCCCGACAAGCATGTTATAGGAACACATGTGGAGCATAGGGATGCTGCGCGGGTTAATAAGTGAATTCAAATTCGAACATAATCCTTCGATACAGACCAATAGGAGTCAACATGATTTGAACCATCAAATAAATATATGATTGTAGCGACCAATATATTTATTTTAATACAATAATATTAAGCCTTCAATGCCTAAAATAAAAAGAATTCACCAACAAAGGCATGAAGCCTACGAAACCTAATCCTCTCTCAGTAAACCGACAGAGTGGATAGGGTTAAATCAACAAATGAAAATGCCCCCAAACACCCGCATGGGCCCGGTAAGTATGTTATAGGAACACATGTGACGCCTAGGGATGCTACGCGGGTTAATAAGTGAATTCAAGTTCGAACATAATCCTTCTATACATATCAATAGGAGTCGACATGGTTCGAACCATCAAATAAATATACGGTTGTGGCGACCAATATATTTATTTTAATACATTTATATTAGGCTTTCAAGACCTAAAATCAAAAGAATTCACCAACAAAGGCATGAAGCCTACGAAACTCAATCATCTGTCAGTAAACCGACAGAGTCGACAGAAATCAACAAATGGAAATGCCCCCAAACACCTGCATGGGCCCCGACGAGCGTGTTATGGATATACACGTGAAGTCTAGGGATGTTGCGCGGGCTAAATGATGAATCTAAGTTCGAACCCGATCCTTCTCGACACGGCTCGAACCATTAAAAAAATATAGGGCCATGAGGTTGACCGGAACGTTTATTTTATACATTCATATTAGGCCTTCAAGGCCCTTTATAAGAAAGATTCATTGATAAAATTAAACACCTGCAAGGGCCCCGGCGAGCGTGTTATTAATATACACGTGACCTCTAGGGATGCTGGGCGGGTTAATAAGTGAATTTAAGTTCGAACCCGACCTTCTATACGGATCAATAGGAGTCGACAGGGTTCGAACCATCAAACAAATATACGATGGTGGCGACTAGTATATTTGTCTAAATACATTCATATTAGACCTTCAAGGCCTATAATTAAAAGATTTCACTTACAAGGGCATAAAGCCTATAAAACATAATCCTCTGTCGACAACTCGACAGAGTCGACAAGGTTCAAAGCATAAATATTTTTAAATGCCCCAAAACACCCCTATGATGGCGGTGTTGAACAGAAAATCTCAACTGGAGGTGTTAATTTCAAATATTCAAATTCCACTCAAATACCTGAGAAAATCCAGAAATCTCAATTCCAAATATTTAAAATTTGAAAATCAATCATCCAACTACTTAAAGGAAAATCCATCCACCATCTGCAACAGTTTGCCGAGGTGGACAAATCTGAAAATCACTTTAACTCATATAGAGCTAATGCCTAGTCGAAAATATCACTATGCTCAATCTCAAACAGTCTCTTGCCATTAAGGACGTGGTATGTGTCATCTAACCGGCGGTTTTGCCCCCAAATGACACCGCAAGATAAATGGTTATGACCCGGGGCCCTCTGAACCGAGTGGTTTTGCCGCCAAATGGCACCACGAAATACCAGTTATGGCCAAAGCCAATACACTCCTTAGTGGCATCAAATCCTTGATATATGAATCAATATAATATGATCGATAGGGCACAAACCCTCTGTTAGCTAAGGTGGAATCAAATTCATCCCCTTAGACAAATATTCACCCCAGGTCTACAAAGCTACCCTTGGACGAAGCAACCCATGACTGCTGATAAGGATCCTTCTGTCAGGTTGGGTCGACTACCTCCTCCGACTAAGTAGACCAGGGACTATGATGGCCCGGGACGACAGAACCATGGGATCTTGATCGGGTCCATCATCCATTCCCCCACCATCCGCTTTAAGTGCAATATGGTGAAATTTCCAATTTTAAATATCAAATTTTCCAAACTTCTAATATCCAAGCCAATGTTGCTACTATATGCCAGATAAAGTGTATCTTTACGTATCCGATTGACGACTAGCCTTAATCGAAAGTTCTCTCTCGTTATCGGGGGGTAATTAACTATAGGGGCTTGCACCTATAGGAAACCAGAACTCATATCATAAAGTCCTCGCAAAATGAGGGTGAAATCTCTGGGTAGTGTCTTATCTACAAACCCATCTGCCTTCAAAAATTTACCCCGGAACTTAATCCGTTAAAACTCCACCGAAGAAGAAAAGCAACAAGGGGCGGAGTCCGGACCCAAATTTTCGGAGCCCACACAGCTTTATAAAATTTATCTTAGTTTTCATAATATCCTCTTAATGGCAAAATATTTCTTAATCACTTTATTTTTAATCACCTAATCTTAACTCTTTTAAGTTATATTTGCATTTTTCTGTATAACAGATCCAAGATATTTATATATATCAAAACTAGGCATCACTTTATCTTTGAATAAATGAACAAATTAATTAGTAGACTTTTTATGATCTCTATTTTAGTCCTAGATTTTTCTAAGCAGTTGATCGAGTCCCACAAAGCACCAAACATTAACTAATTTGGTATTTTTGTTAGCTTTACCAATTTCTTTGGACAGAAATAAGTGGCCTGAAGCTTTTCTTGAGGTTATTTTGGACTTTTTGGGGCCAAATATATGAATTTAAGTGGAAATTTCATACATTTATTTATTTAGTGTTGAAAGTATCATGTTGGTCCATATTATACACATATTTCTTTTTTTTTTCTTCTAAAAAACATAGCTTTTAAGTAACTGTTTTTAATTATGATTAATATTTTTGCGGTTGAAATATAACTGCTTAAAGATAATTATTTCATAGCATTTTTTTCTTCTGATTAAAATATCACACATATATAATCATCTTGCTTCTTATGCTTGAAAAAGTTGAAGATGATATTACTTTAATTACAAAATTTATGCAGTTGAAATTATTTGTGCCTAAAGATAATTATTTTGCAACATTTTTTATTATGATTAAAATGTTGTCACATAACCATAATGCTTCTTCAAAAGGCATAAAAAATATAGCAAAATATATTGCTTTAGTCAATAAAAAAACTAATGACAGTATAATGACAAAGAATAAGTGTATTCTATATAAAAAGTTAATAGAGGATATCTTGAGCTAATTATTATCTTTCATATAATTAAAAGAAGACCATATAATTTCATTTTAATTATCTATGCATGCACTATTGTTACAATCCAACAGAATATTAATTTTTTTTTAAAATTTTAGTACATGTTTACCCTTAAAAATCCAAAATATCCTTATGGAAAGCTTCCTGCTACCTATTTCTATCCAAAGCATACCCAAAGAACAAAATAGGTTAAAATACAGTTAATTACCTAACTAAATTGAACACTTAAAAGTATCTTGGATTAAAATAAGCTCAAATCTCATAATATTCCATTATATGTATTTGCAAGATAAATAAAAAAAACATTTGAAGATTATTCATATTTTTTTCCATTTTCCATTCATTATCTTAACGCAATAATCAATACCATTAGTTACATGGGTTGGTTTGGTTCTAAATAGACCATGGTTTGGAACCGAATTGAACCAAATAGAACATCAAAACTGGAATGACCGAAAGCAACAAAAATTGAAACCAAAATGAACCGAATTATTCAGGGTTTTTAGTTGATTTAGATTGGTTTCAGCTTCAGATGAGAAACATGAAAAACTATTGTTTAGAATGGTTTGGTTCAATTTAAATCAATCTTCTGGGCTGGTTTGATTTAGGGGCTGTTTGGTTGCCTGCAAAGTAAACGCGATGTAAAGTAAATGCAGTGTAAAGTAAATGTAGTGCATTTCAAATACTTTGAGGCTGTTTGGTTGTCTGCAAAGTAAACGCATGAGAAATGTTTCCCTTGTTTGATTAGATATATCCAGAGTAAAGTAAAAACAATGCATTTGTAATATTTTTTTTTTTAAAACAACTTTGTAGTAACAAAATAAAACTTTTATACTAAAATACTGGTTTAAGAAGCAACAAGAAACCCAACAACTACTTCATCTCAATCATTAATAAAACAAGCACGAGCAATTTGTTGTTGAATGAGTAAGTAAATCAAACCATACACAAAACTGGTTTAAAGTTTTTCTATCAATTAAGCTTTAAAAACAAAACCGTTCCAAAACTAGTATACAGCACGTGTAAAACTACATATATTGGTTCCATTTCACTTGTAATGCCAAGCACTTCATCAACAAATTTAACATGTTTCAGGGCATGCACTTCTTTTATTCTTTATTTCTTGAAACTATGCGTAAACTTTACAAAAGTATCAAAAAACAAAATCAAGCTCAAGAAAAATTTAAAAAAAATTATTTTTAAAGTATATTGCTTTAACATTATTGAAAACTGCAACATATAAAATTATTGCTTAACATTGAATTGATGATGAACTGTACAAATATATCAGGGATGCAATATCTGCAGCATCTACAGCTCCAAAACTCTCAACTAGCTTAGAAGGTTTCAGCAACTTCAAGTTGTTGCAGTTTGTCAGCATAAGTTTCTCACCAATTGCATGAATAAGCATGGCAGTAAAGAAATCTGCAGTATAAATAAGCCGGTTGACTTTCAATTCTTTTAACTGTTTAACATTCTTACTAGTTAGGAAATAACCCCGGGATTCTACTCCTACCAAAGGTGTCTGAGAGCTTCGTTAATACAAATCTTGAAAATTACTGAGAAGATCTTGGATTCAGCACTCACATTTCAACCAAAAAAAGAACTTCTACAGAACAAAAATGTAAATCTTTGTTCGGTAGACAATAAAAGAAAATCATGGTGCAACTATACCAAAACTGAAACTTTATTCAATTCCCCAGATACAAATTAACATTCTTACAGTACATGCTTACGCAAAATCATCAACAATCAGACAATCAAACAATAATTCCAGAACCAACACGAGATCCAATAACCAACAACATAAATCCACCAACTTTCTACTTCAAAAACTCACCTGGACGCTATCATACCCAGCGAGGTGGAGCAGCGCATACTGGAGCATGCATCCATGGCTGGCGGAGAGCACGAAGCGGTCACGATTAAACCAGTAAGGGTTCTTGGGGTTATACCTCATGACCTCGTCGTAAAGGATGTGTCCCATTGGAGCACATCCCATGGGAAGCCCCGGATGACCTGAATTCGCCTTCTCGACGGCGTCGATTGAGAGAAACCGGATCGTATTGATCGATTTCTCGATTAGAGCCACCGTTCCGGTTTTCCCCTCCAACGTCTCGACCGCTGCTGCACGAGGATTCGACTCTTTTGACGGAGACACTGGTTGGACCTCCGGTGGCACCGTCATCCACACATACTCCTCCATATTCCACGGTTTCTCCGCTAGGATGACACCGTCCGCAGCCGCCGCCTTCTCGGCAGCTTCCAGCGTCCTCGCAATTCTTCCAGAGCAAGTTCTCCACCTGGACACTACCCATTCGCCGCAGTTCCTCGGTCTCAAATCATCCGACAGCTCTGGCCACCTCGCTGAAACTGACTTCGGCTCCGACCTCGTCATCGGCGTAATCGACTTCGGCTCCGACCTCGCTGAAACTAATCTACGCCGGCAGCCCTGGAGAAGCCTCCGGCAACAGTGGCGAAGGATACTCTGCCTCCCGATCGATCTCTCCAGAGCTGCTTGCCGAAGCGAAGTCGAACAAGAACGAAGGAGCCGAAGAAGCCTCTCGTGCAATGAAGCCGAACAGTAAGAATGATGAAGTTTTCTTCCGATGAATTTATAACCCGCTCGTATTGAGCGGGTTTCTAATTCCAGCAAAACAACCCTTTTAATACACTCCTAATTCATCCGATGATTTCCTTTTGTTCCACTCAAAATTGACCAAACAATCAAATTTAATAAATACATGTAATTGTTTTACTTTACACTCCTAATTCAGGCAACCAAACAGCCCCTTAGTTTGATTTGATTTTATATGTGTTCATGCTAGAAACACAATATATAAACTATAAATTTGGAAATATCCATCCATTTAGGTTTGATTAGATAGCTCAATACATCATGAATTAGCATAATTCAGTTCAATTCAATTTTGTCAACCAAAACCTCAAAACAAAGCTAAGCAAGAACAATCAATTTATACAAATATGTTAATCAGGAACAAATAAAGCTCAAGTCAAAATGAACGATTTTTTAATTTAAGTAGCTTTTTTTACTCATCCCTAGAGACAATAATAAATTTTCATGGCATAAAGCCACATTAGTTATCTAAGATTAATAAAAAATTTCTATATTTATGTTGCATCACTCTCTCTCACATAACTAAGTTGTATTTTTTTTTTTTTTTTTAATTGTTTTTTTTTTTTTTTTTTTGAAAAATTTTGATTCCTCCATGACTAATGCAACACCTTTTTTATTCTTAACATATTAATACCAAACTATTTATTCTACAATAATTTGGAATCTTCTTAGACTTCAAAATTTCATTGAAAATATTAATTAACCAAATCATTACAGGATTCCCCAGGCCTGATAACTCTCCAAATCTTAGACATCACATACAAACCTGATGCTTTATTTTTATGCATTTTCTTTAGAGCAATTTCACTTTTTTAAATCAATCTCTGACATACCACATACCTCATTATCTTATTAATTGCACTTTCCAAAATATTTCTTTCCTTAAAAACTCCACTTAATATCACAAAGTTGCATTTTCATATTTCCTTATTGTATGTATTTTTACTATATTAACTTCTAATGCATCCATCTTATTGAATCAAAAGCTATACGTAATGCTTTTTTTAAAATTAAAAAGCTTTAGGCATCTTCTTTCTTGCCTTGACTAATTTATATCATTTCTTTTTTTTTTCATCCTCCATAGTGTCAAGCGTGTTATAATTAAAAATATCAAAGTTAAAGATGTATAAAGTTACCTTAGAATAATGCATAGGCTTTGTTAATGCAACATCTAAATTTGCCATGGAGTACCGCTCGGGCTTTCACTACAGGAAAATAGCTGATTTCTAGCGAAAAATTTCCTACCGAAACTATGGCAGGTTTTCTTAAGGAAAAATTCCAGTAGGTTTTCCAACAAACTTTCCAGCAAAAAATTTAAATTCTAATGAAAAATTTAAAAGAAAAATTAATTCAAATAGTTTTAAAAATAAATAAATTATTTTAAAAATAAATATTGTTAAATTAATTTAACTAATTTAATCATTTATTTTTAAATAAATAATAATAATGATATTATTATTATTAGTATTAAAAAGATAAATTAATTTAAATAGTTTTAAAAATAAGTAAATAGTTTTAAAATACATATTGCTAAATTAATTTAACTAATTTAATAATTTATTTTTAAATAAATAGTAACAATGATATTATTATTATTATTATTAAAATTTTAAATTAATTTAAATAGTTTTAAAAACAAATACATAGTTTTAAAAATTTTCCCTCTCCTAACGGCTCAGTCAAAAAAAAAATCCCTATCGCCACTTTTCTCTCCAAAATGAAATTCTTTAGCAAGAGAGAAAAGTTTAGTCCCACACCGCCTTGAAGGGACTTTAATTTGCTCTCTAAAATTGAGTGGGGAGGTTGGGGTTGCATGTTGGGCGAGTTGGCTTTGGTTGGTCGAGTGGAGTTGGAAATAAGATGAAGGAGAGGAGACAAGGTAGAGAGAGAAAGACTTCGATCCAGCAAAGGAAAAAAAGAGTTTCGCCTGAATTTTTTTTTTTTTTGAAATTATCAAAAGG
>NW_021320037.1:131258-166640 GCF_001605985.2 Dendrobium catenatum
GTGGCTAACAGGAGGAATGAGAAATTGGCCCCGAGGTATTTCGGGCCCTATGAGATCTTGGGGAAGATTGGAGCAGTGGCATATCGTCTGAAATTACCATCCTCCGCTACCATACACCCGGTGTTTCACGTGTCACAGCTGAGGAGAGCACTTGGAGAGCATGCAGCTAGTGTGGAATTGCCAGCATCACTGACAGAGGATTTGGAAGTGGTTATGGAACCCGTGGAGCTAGAAGGGGTAAGGCGGGATAAAAAAGGAAACAAAGAGGTGTTGATCAAATGGAAGGATCTCCCCGACTACAAGGCCACTTGGGAGCCCTATGAGATGATGAAACAGCAGTTTCCGTACTTTCACCTTGAGGACAAGGTGAATCTTTGGGAGGGAAGTAATGTTATGCTTGGACCGGTCCCAGCTGGACCAGTCCGGTTCTACACCCGGCGGTCCAAAGCCGGGCGGAACCCAGTCGCAGAAACGGCGGAAGAGAGAGCGGGCTAGGCGGGGTTGGAGCGTTTCATTGGAGGGAATTTTTGAATGAGTATCTTTCCTTTTGCTTTAATTAGGGAGTTATGAGAGAATTAGGGGGTATCTTGAATTTGACTTTTCTCTTTGAGATCTAGGGTTTGTTTTGGGCTCTTGGCGTTGCCGGAGATAGTGGAGAGTTTTTCCTTCCTCTCGAATTGAAGGAAAATTGTATCTTACTTGTTGTTTGCACCTACTAGTGGAATACAAGTGTTTGCAATTGTTCTCCTACATTTTCTCTCACGTTTCTCTCAGATTTTCCATTGTTTGGGCTGATTTCCTGCTGTGGACAGCAGTGTTCTTTGTTTGATACTTGATTTGGGTTAGGTTTGCTTGTGAATACTAGCATTTCCTATCAGTTTGTTTGGTAATCAGCAAAGGCTTATACAAGCTCTTTCCCTTTGTAAGCAGGAGCATTGTAGAGAATTAGAAGAGAAGTTACTTATTGTCATGTACGAGCAGTAAGCTGCCGACCCAAGATAAACTACACATTCACTAGTCGGTGTGGCAACAACCAAAATGTCTTTTTCACATAAAATGATAGTGGTCTTCCAACATGCACAAAAATGTTAATTTTAATTAATTACTATCATTTCTAGTAAAACATACTTTTAATCATAAAATTACTCGAGCTTTGTCTTCAAGCAGAGAGGATAACAAGCAGCAAATATAAGCCAAACTATAAACAAAAAATTACCAATAAAACCTTAATTCTATGCAAAATCAGAGTTATCTGAAGAGTCTTTAAAAAAAAATTTTTTTTTGAGGGATTTACTTATATACCATAAAATTCGTATGCATTTACATAACACTTAATTTCTATATTTATTCATATAACACAAATTTTTAAATCACATAAAAAACGCCACTAATATTCATTTTTTCTAAAGTGAAATACACCTTTTCATGTATATATTTTCATGTGTTTGAGACACTAAAGTATTATACCAGTAAATATAAAAGTTTAGGCATTGGATATATAAAATATAAGAATTTTGTGATATGTATGTAAATCCCCCAAAACACTTTAAAGTATCAGCATGCTTCTCAATTTCAAAAGGAAATTTATATTTTGGTTTGCTAACATCTTGGCTATTGAACAATGTGTATGATGAAGTTCAAGGTCAAACAAAATGCATACCAGATTTGCATTGGCTTCAAGGCCTTGGAATATGTATTCCCATGTAAATTCTAAGCCTCTAGCACCAATCCAAAGAGGTGCCAGCCTATATAGAACTGAATCAGCAAAAGCCCACCCTGCAATGATCAAAAAAAGGTTGCTATCAGCATGGGTTCCCATGAAGATCCTACTCTTAAGAAGTAAAAAGTTCAAGTTGCTTTCTTATTTTGACTATCCACCATTCTGAACAAGACATTTAAAATTACAACATATCCTCAAAAAATTGAAGTGCACTTAATTCAAACCCCTACTGCAATTTTCATGGTTACATCAAGGTATAAGAATATCACTTAGGTTCTAAGAAAACCACATGACGCAAACAATACTGAAAAATAGCCACGTTAATTTATTATTTAATGAAGATGATTCCCTTGTCCCAATTAAGTCTGTAGATAATCAAGTTCGAGCGGACTGATGAGTGCGAGCAGAGCTTCAACTTCTTGAAGTAGCACTCAATGGCAACAGTAATACTCACCTTGGCAAAAGGAACAAAAGGATTCCAATATCTACAATGATGTATTGCTACAAAGAGTCAAACACGTCCTTACGCATTTCAATTGAGTTATTGTCTACCCAAAAACTCACAAAAGTACAGAAATTTAAAGACACATTTCTAGCTGGCCAAATTGTTTAAGGATGTCATAGAATTCATAAGAGCATGCTCAAATAGTGAAAGTTGAACATTAAAAAAAAAAAAAAGAGAAGCATAGCAATAGGCTTTTCTCAATGTGAAAGTGGGAGAAAATAACAATGAACATGAGACAAAATTGACAAAGTTGCCACAATATCATTATAATATGAGTAATTGTCGATCGAGTCACTAAGAGTGCTCATTTGTTGTCTATCTAACATACCCAAAGAGTGGATTGACACACAGTTGTACGTAAATAGCATCATCCTTAGTCACTTCCTACCAAGACAATCATCTTGAATCAAGTTAGGAGGTTCACCTCACAATTATCAAGGTGACAATGGGAACCTCACTTGGCTTCATCACACCCCAAAATGGACGAACAATCTGAATGAACGATACAAGCCCTAAAGGACCTAGTTAGATTGTGTATTCAATTTTGGCGAAAGGTGGAAACAACACATACCACTGATCAAGTTCATATAAACCAGCCATCAAGTCAACATCCGTATATCTATACAACGCTTTGTACTAAAAAAATTGTTGATCTCTTATATGTTGGACCAACCTAAGAGAATGAGCCATCCTTAGATAGTAATCGGCTGACAAGACAATGGAAATGATTAAGGCATTTTGATAATGACTTCAAGGAGCGCAAGAATGACAATGAAAATACCATGGATTTGAATGATTTAACCATCTAAAGTTGAAGACTATGCTTCTCAGAGTCAGCCACATGAAGGAAATCAAGTGATTTGGCCATGTTGGAAATTTTGAGATTTCTCATGCAGCACAAGTTGCCTATGAGCTCGCTTTACTTCCTCAATTAGTTGGAGTGCACATAATCTTTCAGGTTTTAATGCACAGGCTTTACATTGTCAGCACAACACACATTATCTAACTCAACCCTAATGAGATGCAGATTCAACTAACATGAGTTATAAAAAGCTGTCGAACAAGATATTGGCCCACCAAGACAGATAACTCAAGATGTTATTAACGGTCAAAGCATTATAGTGAAATTAAATAAAGCCAGAAGTTACATGGGAGATTAAGACAAACGTGAAGAATCGATAACCCCATCCATTCAAGATCCTAGATATGAACATGGAAGAAATTTCCTAATGCTAAAATGACAGGATTACTGAATTTTTTAATATAGATGTGCATGGCCAACTTCCTTGGGTCTGTCCAGACATGTTTGTTGATTGATGACAAACCTAATTCAGTATGACCAGACTTGTTCATTACTTGCATGAAATCCTACCATTGTCTAACATTTAGCTTTCTTATGGTTCTATTAATTAAGAGTCCAATATTTTCCTTTCACTTTATCTCACCATATTATTTTTGCCTCCGGATGATTGGTGGAATATGGGTGGACCAGATGGAGATGAATGGGAGATCCATTAGACCTAGTCACTCAGATATAAATATTTAGTGGTTTGTCTTTTCAAGCAAAGGATCATGAATTGTAAATTTTTTTATGAATTGTCAATGAAGAACCCTGCTGGTCTTAGACATTAATTTATGAAATATTTCCTTCCTTTGATTGAAATGAGTATATTTTTTTTATTTGAATTTTCTAACATCTCTCTTGTTTTAATGGCCAACCAACTGTCTTGTAACTGTGTATTTCTACCCCAACAGAACCAAGGGCAATTCAACTTGGCAATCAATCTGGATCGGCCTCATTTTCGTCACAATAAAGTTCATGGTGACTAGAATAGTAAAATCAAATTTATAATCATTTAAAATCAAATTTATATGAATAATAGAACAAAAAAAGAATTATAATTTGACAGCTAAAAAAGGTGTCAAGAAGATTGGGAATAATTGAACAGCCTGAAGCTCAGACAGAGCTTAAGACCGTCCAAAATTCTAAACCCTGCCAGCCACACGCAATGGAGTCCACTGTAAACAGACAATTAGAAACCAAACTGGAATGCAAGTTATATGGGATTAAAAGAATGTACTTTTAATCAGGTAATAACTAAAATAATGGATAATATCCCATCCATACCTAGTCCAACAGCTTGGAATTTATGCGTTTGAGAGATGTTCCTATGAGTCAATTGAGTCAATGCAAAATAAATCCCAGCAATGTCTATGAAGCCAATAAGTGTCCGCATCAGTTCCTGTTATTCATACCAGGCAATAAATTTGAAGCCTGACCAACTAGGACAGCAGTAACAAATAAAAATGATGTACAAAAATATTTTAAAAGCGCCAATGAAGCTTGATAAGAAGGATTAGCATTTTATCAATTAAAAATCTGGAGGCGAAAGTAGCGAAAAATAAAATGCTGCAGAAAAGATTTCAAAAGACCAATGAAGCTCAATTAAGTAGGATTAACATTGTAGTCAATTAAAATAAGGCAGCTAATAAACTTAATAAATCTATCAACAATAGTTTACTGATCTACACAGCAGATAAACCAACCATTTAGGGAGTTGACTAAAAGTTTAACAAAATAATCAAAGCCATGAACATCTCAAGGAATGAGGATATACATAGGAGATTTCAATGTCCTTTTGCTCAATATTATTTAGATAAAAATGTTATCCAAATAAATGCGCTATCAAATGCACTCTATCTGCTTAAGTATTATATTGCTTAAATGATGCATGCCATCCAAAAGATTCAATAATGATTCTAGCTTTTCCTTTTTATTTCTCAAATCTGAGTTTTTATGATTAAGACAATATAGACACCATCCAATCTAGGTGCTATCTAGATTCTTTTGTTCTGGACATTCAATTTACCAGTCCAGAAGATTTTAACAAGTCAATCACCCTCTAATCTTATATAGCTGATGCTATCAAATATTCTGTACTTTTATTTTTTATTAAACATTAGTATGTTTTATTTTATATTCTTTTCTTTTTTAGATATCCAATGATGGGAAAGCATCCAATGATCATGGTAGGTAGTGATTGGGGCTTGGTAGACCTTTGGTTTGCTGGCTCGATTGGTCCTTGGCTGCTGCTGGTTCACGGGTTGGCTTATGGTCCACGGTTTTGGAGTCTATGGTGATGTGTGGAGGAGGTTGATTCATTGGAGTTGAGCTCATTTTCTTAGTTGCTAGCTCATTATTGATGAGCTGAAGTTTAGTAGCTCATTAATGTTCTAAGGTAAGCTCATAAGTTGGATTCATTACTGGAGTGGTCTTGTCCCTTCTCCTCCCCTTTTCTTCTTTAATATTTATCTTTGTCCCATGGAATTCCGTGGCTGTTTTGGGCTTCCTGTGCTGGTTGTTTTCCGTTCCATGGCTCCTTGGTTTCCCCGTTGGCTGCTGTTTTCCGTGCTGGGTGGCCTTTCCGTGTCTTTTGGCGCCTCGGTTCTGTGATGCCTCTTCGGTTCCGTGGCTGCCTCTTCGGTCCCTGGCTGGGCTGTTTCCCGTAAAATGATGAGGGGATTTCTGTGGTTTGTGCTGCTTGGATTCCTGTGGGAATTCAATAAAGTGGCTGTTTGGTTTCTCCTCTATTGCCTATAAATGGGAGATGTTTTGAGAAGGAAAGGTAGTTGATTATTGAGAGCAAATTTGCTATAAACCTGCGGGTTATTGGAAAAGCTTGCGAGCTTGTTCCATTCTCCTTCTCATCTCCTCAAAGAAAGACTTGCGAGTACTTTCCACCCTTCGTCTTGGCTTCTAACCTCTTTCGTCTCTCCGCAAGTTCCACTCCATATGTATCCTCTTCTTGAGCTTTGGTGGTGTTTGTTGGTTGATTTGGGAGCATTTGCAGGTCGAGACAATAGGACTATCTTGCAGTGGTGGACCATCGGTTTGCTAGCCCTAAAGCATTAATTTTACTTAACCTACATTTCGATGCATGTGAGGAGCCCGCTCTGACGGTTGTCTGAGGATAGCGTTGTTTTTATTTTCTTTGTTTCTTTGAATTCTCTTCTAGCTTTCTTCGTCGGATTTTGGATGTTATAGATGATTGCTACTATTTGAATCAAGTTTGGTTTAGTTCTGCCCATTGTTCTCTTTGTTTTTGGCTTTTCTAACTAGTTTGCTTACATCAATAGCTGCATATCTTCATAACCATGAACCAAGTAAACCCCTAACCAGAATTCAAGTTTTTGGCCTTGTATCTTAATTCTTATCAGATATTAATAGGAACCAACAGTCATCTTTTAGACTCCCTGTTTTGATCTTGTCGTAACTAAAATGATGTGTTCCCTTAATGCAACATGAGAAGTTTCTGAAAGAACACTTAAAAATCCATAAAATCAACAAGAAAATTAAATTGAATTCAAAACAAAATCCATCATTGTTTATGCCACTGTTACCAATCCTGTCTTGAAGAAAAATTAGCAGATTTGCAAAAATACTTCAGCAGCCTAGCATACATCACAGATTAAATTCAAATCAACCATAAATTCAAAATTAGTTTGCCACTTCTCTAAGAAGATTTTCAACATAAGCGGAGATCAAATGTAAAATAACAAGTCATATAAAAAGGAATTACTTGGGTGAAACTGCTTATAGATTAAAGACTGAACATTATGAGAGCAAAAAGGCCATCAATACCACAACAAAAAATGGGGATGGTCAAGTAATATTGGAACTATGATTGTCAAAGCTTGATGATGTTGTAAGATCGCCAAAATAAAATGAAGTTAAACTCTTCATAATTGAGGTCATGTTGATGTAACAACTTGAGTTCCATCAAAGTCATATATTCTTATGTTGGAGCACCCTTAAAAGGGGTGATCCTCATGGGAAATTGCATCAGAAAGAAAAGAAAAACTATGGGACATGTGATGCCAATGTGAATAACATCACACTAGTATATGATATCAAAGCAATGCACCCTCTGAAACATGAAAACTTTCTACCATTCAGGACAAATTACTATGCAATGGAAGCGATGTCTTGAACTCATTTGAGACAATACAATATCACGAAAGCCATCTCATGAACTAATAGGGGCCACCTCATGAATTCTGTAAGACTAGTGAATGTTATCAGGTTATTTATAAAGCCGCTGATGAGGACTTCAATAGCTTAACTGGGTGAGATTAATAGATCTCTTAAATATTGTAAACTAGAACTCGACAACATCAAGATGTCTTTGGTGTAATGGCTTGAGTTCCATCAAGACCTTCAAAGTTAAATATGCTCATATTGAAAAACATGAGTGACCTCTCTATACCAAGAAGAAAAATATCAAGAAGAATGAAAGGCCAAAGCGGGAAATATTTCAATGGATAAGACTGCAATTTTGTGAAAGCAAGGGCTACATCTTAAAATTATAGGGGCTAGCTCGAGCTATCATATCTACCTAATGAATGATTATAGGTTCTGTAAGGCCATAGATGAAGATGTTAGTTCCTAACAAGGGGTTGTAAGATCTCTTAAATACAATGTAGTAAAACTTTTAAACATCAAAACATCTCATGATATAATAGCTTGAGTTCAATCAAAACTTCCAAAATTAAGTGCACTAATTCTGGAGCACCTCTAAGATAGGTTACCTTCTTAGAAAGCTGCAAGAGCACAATTGTGAATCATGAGGCCAAAGAGAACAACATATTTATGGACAATAGTTCAAGTTTTGACATATTGCACTAATCAAATCAGGAACGCTAAGGAAAGTGAGAATTGAGAAGCAGAGGAGATAACTATTGAAGCAATAACTATTTGAAAGTTCAATAGTTAGGTCTGTGGGGAGCAAAGAAGAGATAAAACTTACAAAAGTGAGTTTAAGCATGAGTTCATATAATGATCAGCGATGATATTGAATTGGTTCACCTAGGGGTGTCAATGAATCTAGACAAGCTTGATTCTATTAAGTCACAAAATGCTCAAGCTTAAGTAGAGCTCCTATATTGAGCTTTTTGATGGTATATCTTAGCACGTCATATAAACTCACATCTCGAGCTAGACTAGTGAGCTCAAGTTTCTCCCGAATTCGTCAAACTCTTGACAACAAATAAGCAAGAAAGTCACAACATGAGCTCATTAGAGAAAGGATAGACAAAGTCAAGACTAGAGCTCACCAAGGAAGGTCCAATAGCGACAAATTTATAGTGCGAGCTCACTAGAGATGGCATCAACATTGGTAGAGACGTAGAATTTATGGCAAGAGCTCATCGGAAAAAGCATGGATGAGTCCAACAATGAGAACGTCACAATAGGAACTTGTTGGAGAAGGAATAAACAAGGCCATAGGCTATGAAGTTGTAGTGGTACCTCATTAGAGAAAGCATCAATGGAACTAGTGGCACTAAAAAAGAAAAGGAGTTCATGAGACATGTGACCTTCAAAATAGCTTGAGAAACCTCAAGTGAGAGTCACCTATTTAGTTTACTCGAGTTAGTTTGTCGAGCACACAAACCGAGCTTCGTCAAGCTCAAACTTGAGCTAATTTAACAAAGAGCTATAATTTAATATTGAGCTCGCGACTCGATAAGCTCAACTTAAGAGCTCATTAACGAGTCAAATTCAAGTTAATCAAGCTCACTTCCAACCATGTGTTCAAGGGAGTTAGACTTGACTCTAAATAAAAGATTTAGATTTCCACTTGAACCAATTTTAAGCTAAGTTAAAGATGTTTGATGTTAAGCTACATCAGCCAAGCTTAATAATTTTTATTAAATATTTTAAAAATTCTATGTAAAACTATTACATATAAATAATCATATTAAACATTTTTACAATGTCACATAACATTGATATGTACCATAAATGAATATCTATATAAATATTATGTGTTTATTTATATATCAATATGTGTATGCATATTTATGAAGATAAATATATTGAATATTTCATAAATCAAGTTGATTTAAAGTGCTTATTTCAAGTAAGCCTCCTTTGAGCCTAAGTCAATCCATTTTGATTTGATTTGATTAAATTCAAGCAATTTTCTTGTGAGTTTAAAGTTAGTACATAATTATCAATCCTATCACTTGATCATAGAAAGTAGCAACATGTAAGGTAGAAGACCACCCTCACTTCTGACATACCATACATGTCAATGAACTAGTGAATGGAAGTTCTCTATTGGATCTACATAATTGGCAACAAGGATTAGACAGGGATTTTTTTTAAGCATTAAATGGCCTATTCCCATCATGTTGCTATGTAAAATCTCTAGGAACATTGTAAAACATTTTTAATATTCAACCATTCTCAGGCTTTGTGGTTTTCTTAGTTGCCTACTCTAAGATCAATGTAATTCCACATGCCACACTTAAAGGAAGAGACAACAAGATTTATACAACGTATGAAATTTTAAGGTATGCTTTTTAAAACGAAGGAATGAAAATTTATGGCATCCTATATAGCATTTGGGTACTCTATACACATTCCCAATTCATGAAATGGGCATCAAGCACGTGGAACAACACTCAAATGACTTCCATCTGAATTATTATGGCACAACAATTTTGCATGCAACATTTATTTTTTTTAAGGTAGGTACTCTGGGAAAGTTGGGTTTGATTTCTATGAGTTTCTCTTATTCGAGGCTTTCTATTGTAAGCTAGCAGCTGCCCAGGATGACCAGTAGGTTAGAGTAAGGACCTTCATCTTATTAGCACATCCTCTTAGATATCACCTGTAATGATTTACTAGATTTTGTGCGATTCAATCATATTCCCCAAGCTATTCTGGATATTTTTATATTGCCATCTTCCAACTCTTTCAATTACATTCAAGAACTTGATTAATAATATATTAGGTTTCTATGATTGTGTGCATTGAATAACTTTGGCTTATTAGAAATTAAGACTTCTATAAATTAATGGTTTTGTAGACAGTCTGCTGCACATTTAATTTTGAATTCAAAGCTAAACGCATGCTTTTGTACATTTTTTGTTCACGCCATTTCTTATTAGTCAATTCTTTTACTTAAACATTAAATTAGTAAATTTATAACCTTACAAGTTAGTACTTGTTTAGCAGCAAACCAACTGCATGGAGCTCCACCACCAATGCAAGCATGCTGTTTTGGGGTGCAGTTGATGAATGCAACCTTACCCCAGCATTTGCAAAAGATTATTTCTATGGATCAAACAAGGTAAGTCCATATTACATTAAATACAACTGAAAACATTAGCACTTATTTAACATTTTCAATTAGAATTATCAGATATCTCAATCGTGATGCATGAACAGCTTATCTGGTTTATCAGGCATGAGTGAATATATTTTGGTCAACAAACTAGCTAATTTATTCTGAAAACAAGTGCATGCATGGAGGGAATATCAAGCAACTCGTCCCTTCAATGGTATAAGAAGTTTGATTCTTCACGACTCCCAAAGGAATTATTGGGTTATGTTAATTGGATATTCATAAAAAGTAATTTTGCAAAGAGGAGTTTTTTGAAGGATGCTGTAGCAATAAACTTAATGACTTAGGCTTCGTTTGGGACAGCTTTTGCACTTCTTCTTAAAACGGCTTTCTAGTATAAAATTTTATAATTCAAGAAATTTTTGTACTAGAAAGCTGTTTTAGAAAGCAACAAAAAAGCTGTCCTAAACGAAGCCTTATATTATCCACAAAGTAGAGAAAGCACCACGAGACTGAAAGAAGAATTATGCTGACATGCAAGAAATAAATGACCGCATGTAAATTCAAGCAAAGATGAAGCAAAATTTAATCTTTATGAAAAAGAATATTATCAAAGAAATAACTTCAGATAAGAAGTACCTGATATGGATCAAAGGTGTCAGTCTCAGAAACCTTTAGAAAGGTTGCAAGGCAAATAAGCTGCAGGACATTAAATAAAATGGTTAGAAGCAATAAATGATGGGAAAATTATAAATTTTCAAACAATTTGCATATTAATGGAAGGAGGACAATGAAGGACTCTGCCATTTAGTTGTTGATTGCTACAATGTTAACCCTAAGAGCCAATGTGACTCATGTGTAGCTTTTTAATGATTTAATGATAACAATCCTTGTGACTGTATCAACTAACAGTTTGCTAAGTGTTTCTATAGCTAATCCATTACGTAGCCAAACCATGAAGGGGATATGAGAAATTGGAAAATTTTGGAGTTCATTTTAGAAGTTTGATAATTATACAAGAGCAAGAGAACTTAATTTTAAGTAAAGATTTGAATAAATCAATAATTTGAAAAAATAAGAAATTATTATATTTATTTTCTTCATCAAATATGAT
Source organism: Dendrobium catenatum (assembly GCF_001605985.2). Classification (NCBI taxonomy): domain Eukaryota; kingdom Viridiplantae; phylum Streptophyta; class Magnoliopsida; order Asparagales; family Orchidaceae; genus Dendrobium; species Dendrobium catenatum. Next base: position 142,730 of record NW_021320037.1, read on the forward strand.
ATAACAAAATTGTAACTTAAATGAAATTTAAAATAGAAAAATAAATGAAATTTAATGTTACATATATTTGAATAAAATATGTAGCCGAAAAAGGATTCATGTAGCTGACCCCACGTAGTGGGACAAAGGCATGATGTTGTTGTTGTTGTTGTATATTTCAATAAAAAATTGAAAGGTTAATAATAAAATTGTAAAAATAAGTTAATAATTCAATCAAATAGTTGCAAACATTAATTTTGAATTAGGTATTAGAATTAAAATAAACATTAATTTAGCTAAATAATAGGATCAAATTAAAGTACAAAGAATTTGAGTGTAATGATGTTTATGATTTAAATGAAATTAAAAAGTTAAATGCTTAATGATAGTGATATTTTCAAAATTAAATATTAAGTTAAGGAGTTCAAAGACAAAACTTGCTAAGCATGATTTATACAATTGAATGAAACTAAACCATTGTAAGCTTATAAAGAGAGATACAAAATTAAATGAGAAATTTTTAGAAGTAAATCAAAATAAATGTCTGATTTATAATCGCATATTTTGATTATAGGTATTAAGTTAAAGAAGATGCCCTTTATGGATAAAGGGGGCCTTTGGTTTGTTGAATATGGATAAAGGGGGCCTTTGGTTTGTTGAATAAGAAATGCAAAGTAAAAAGAATGTAATAAATTTAAAATATTTTAATGTTACTTGGATGAACGTAAAGTAAATGAAGGTAATTACATTTTAATTGGCATTAAGTAAAATGAATGCAGTCAAAAACCCAACGATGGCGATGGCCGATGACCAGCAGTTGTAGAGGGCGACAAGAGGCGGTGACTGATAGTTGCGGCAAGTAGTGGCGGTAGGCGGTGGCGGTGGGCAACAGGGACAACCGTGGTGCCATCAAGTAGCAAGTAGCGAATGATGAGTGTGATGATGACAATGGTAGAAAGTTTATAGTGTATTTGAAAATCAACTAGATCTAATTATTTCCAAATACACCTAAGTTGAACTACAAGATGCATTCCAAATATTTCAAAATTATACTCGGCATTTCTTTTACTTCAAATCAAACACAAATATTTTCAAAAACCCTGTATTTAAAATACTTTACACTCATTTTACTTCAAACTAAACATCTCCTAAGTGAGAAGCAAATCTTCTTAGTAAAGTGAATAATAATGCTTCCATATTCTCATAATTATATTCCTAATCCTAAATTTGAACCATTAATTGTTATGCCACTTTTCATTCACACTTGATGATGTTATTACAAATTTGTCATTGGAAAATATCTAACGTGACTTTCTCTTTTTTCATGCGCAAAATCTTCATATTGTTATGAATATTAGTCAAAATCTATCCTATTTCAACTACTAATGATTACATCCTAAAATATTATGTAAAATGAATAATTGTATGAGGAGATTAGTACAAAGGATATGACAGATATGAATACATGCACATATATGTTGAAAGATGGAATTCACTCATTATGGTACGGGCTAAGAATACTTGTTATGATGTGTAGAATTATTACATTCCCTCACTTCGTCCTTGGGATAGGCTTGACAAAGGTTCTTTAGATGAATATGTCTTAAATGGTACAAAGATAAATAGTGCTATTGTTGCAAGGATGTAGTGACTATAAGATAAGTTAATGCATTCATTTGCTTATGATAAACATGGTTGATAAATGATTATATCTTATTTTATCAATAAACAATCTACCAATGTATTTATACTCATTATTCATAGCAAAACATCGAGTTATAAATTACAGAAAATGATATGCAAGCATATTGTTTCCTTAATTTAGCATTAATATAATTTAGAAATGTAATGAAGCATTGAGTTAAGTGTTTAACTCACCCAAATAATTAATATTCATTTCTAAAAAAGTCATCCTTAATTTAAATGAGTTAAAGAAGAGAAGTAATTTACAATAGAAGAACAACAATGGGAGATACATATTGCAAAAAACATATATATTAATTTGTATTTTGTAAAATTATGTTTGCAGAAAAAACTATGGTGTATCTCATGAATTGAATATAAATAAAATCTTATTGTTTAGTTTATTCTTTTAAGATTGGATGACTATATGTCTGAAAAATATTTAGAATTTTTTTAAAATACATGCGATATAAAAATTAAAAGTTTTTAAAATTTTAGTTTGATCATCTATTCGAGGTATGGCATTCCTAACTCCGGAGCAAGTCATGATAAACTATTATAAATTTATTTAGTTACTAATTATATAAAAATCAGTAAAAAGATATACTATATGCCACTCTTAAAGCTAAGGTGAACCGAGTGCGACTAAGCCACAAAAATGCACGCATTCACACGATAATGAATGAGCAAATGTTGTGCAATGGTCAGTTTTATAGCCGTAAAGGCTTTTGATTATTTTGGAATAACTTTGGGAATATTATTATGAATATTTTAAAACTACTTTTTAAAAAATAAACTTCTTTGCCTATTGTTGCATCCTGGAACGTTCACGACGATAAAGAGATATAGAGCTTAACGTCCAAGCATTGAACAATATCCAGCACACACAAAGAGATAAAGATAGAAGGGTACAGTAATATTAAGCGACACCAAAATTTTTACGTAAAAAACACTGAAAATGAAAAAGAGAAAACCCATGGGGTCTTGCCTAATTGAAATGAATTCACTAGTGTTTGTAGTTGATTATAAAAGAGGCTCTTTCTTGAGGGAAGGCCTTAGCTCAATGTAGCAAATATACATCAAAATCGGCACGTTGCATGGTAGGAGTTGGAAGAATCCAGTGATATGTGAGTTGTTTTCAAGAGAATGTTGGCCTATTTGTTTGTTCAGTAGGACCATAAGCAGGCAATGGAGGTGGGAAGTCAGGTAACCGAAGGAGTTCGGAGGTATCGTAGTCAACAGACGACGATGGTCAGAGGGACATCGTCGATAGGCAACGATGATAGGAGGGACTGTAGTCAACAAGCGTAGGCGGATGGGCGGTGGTCCGGCGAAGATCGGCGGACGGACAGTAGTCCGGTAGTGGACGGCGAAAGTTCGTCAGCACTGGCACTTAGGTAGAACTCAAGGATCTTTGAAGCCTCAGAGCTCTCTCCAATCTCCAGCCAAAGGTCTAGGCTTGCAAAGGACCAAGCCCTCTTTTCATGTAGAAAGGGGGTCGATTTACAGATTTTAAGACTGGCACGCACTGTAAATATGGAGAAGGTTCAAGATAACTTCGGAGTGATCCATTGAACGGCCCATATTGATTCATGTGATCATAGAACGTTCACCAAGCATTTAAGTATCATAATGAAGTCAGAATTAAGTGATCTTAGGCTCGTTGGATTCGTCTTGTAGAGCCGCTCAATTCGACTATAAGCGTGTTATATTTGGATATCATTTGGTCACTCAATTTATGCTTTGAACCTTCCAAATGTGCTTTGGTCCCTTGATTTGGGCCCATTTGGGCTTGGATTGGACTAATTTTGGTGTCGTTGGGTTCATCTTCTTGAGACATTCAATTTGACTGTAAGTTTGCATAAATCAGAGTTTGGATGGCCCAAAATTTAACTTTGAAAGTTTCCAACTTGAATATGCCTCGAGATTCGTGCTTGATCAAGGCAATTTTTGGTGATCTATCACCTATAAATAAGATATTTTTTAAGAAGAAAATTTGCTAGTGAAATCATTTTCAAGAGCACTTTTATTGTTCTATAACTTTGAGAAAAGGTAAGGAAAGAAACTTAGAATCTATCATCAGTCAAGTACCTCTAGGATTTGTATATCTTATTTTACAATGTATATCTGATAATTTTTTGAAAGCGACCGTGTTGTATTTATTAGTTTGTGATTGCTTTAGCTCACTATCAAAGCATTGGAAGGGTTAGATTGGCATATTTAATTTGTGATATATATGTGCCAAGACTTGAAGGACTTGAAAAAACTTTAGATTATAAAGCTTAGATAAATGTGTACATGCCTATAAGAAGTGGCTACTCATGTACTACAACGAAGATTGTCGTGAAGGTTTCTCCACCTACTCATGTTAGATTGGCATTATTTTAAATTTCTACATGATTAAGTTCGTTAGTGATTTGTTACCTGTTTGATGATAATTTATTAGCAAGTTGTTACAATTTGTTGGAAGCTTGTTGGCGACTTGGAAAAGAATTTTTAGTAGCTTGTTGGTAGTTTCTTCTTTCCTTCGTCAATAAATATGAGAATAGAAAGTCATTTAAGATAGTTTATATAACAACAACAAGACTTTATCCCACTGCGGGGTCGGCTACATGAATACTTTTTCTCCATTGTATCCTTTTAAGAATAAAATTCTCATCTAGATCTAATAAAGAAAATTTATTTCTAATATTTTCTAACCAAATTTTTTTAGATCTACCTCTACCTTTCTTAACATAAATAAAATCAAAAGTCTTACTATGAATTTGAGACTTCATCATTTATTCTGACATTTTAATCAATGATGAAACTTGAAGATTTTCATAAGAGATTTATCTTCACATATAGGCATACGGCTTGTTTTCAGGTTATTTTCCTTTCTTTATTTTATTGTCATCTTGCTTCGTCTTGCATTTTTTTTTTGGTTGAAAGTGAGGTGCTAGTCAAATATGTTATAATCCAAATTTATATTGATTGTGTGAAATTTCCATTATGTACAACATTTTTTTCGTATTTAAATTCTTATCGTAAATTCCTAATAAAAAGCCATAAAATTTTCATCAAAATTGGATTTACCGAATTTTTCAAATTCCATCAAAATAGCAATAATTGTCTTAATTAATAGCTTGTGTCCTCTAAATTTTTGGGAATCTCTTGCATTATTTTATGTATCACATGGAACTCTATTAGATACTCTAGAATATAAGATGTTCAGCAAGAAAAATAAAAAAAACAGCAATTTTATGATCAACTAGCACCTGCTCTAGTAGCACAAAATGTATGTGAACTTTCAATTCATCAGTACAGAAATTAATCAACTAGTTGGCCCTAAAGCATTCAAAAGTATCAAGAATTTCTCTTATTTTGAAAAAAGCCTGATAAATATGATGTTCCATTCCATGGTTCAATTGTGCATGGCAAGATATTAGCATAACAAAATCACACTCACCTTCACCAGTGTTGTTACAAGATAAACGACCAAGGCTTTCACTGACGTCCCAATAGTGTCATACTCCGATCTATACAGTAATTCAACTGATCAGGATACATAGTTGAGCGATTGGAAAAGGACAATTCAGATACTAGATGACTTCTAATTCCAAAAATCTTCCTAAAATCAGGAACTCAAATGGGAGCAAACAATGCCATAGGCAAGTTCGATGGAAATTCCGCATAAAGAAAGCATCCGCTGATCCACAACTATAGCGAAGTATTCAGAATGAAACTTGGATAAAATATCATGTTCATTCCTAACATTGCCAGTAAAAATTTAAAAGTTTCATTTCCTCAAATGGAAGTACGTTGCATTTTCAATATAAAAGAAAACACTTCATATATCAAATGTAGCCCTCCATTACTAAATATAAAAAAGAGTGGGCACAATGACAGAAGTTGTGGCAAAAAGAAAGAAAAAATCACAAATATTGTTCCTACTAAAACACCTCAAGTTGAAGAAGACGTATAAAATAATGACAGATCACATGATGATTTGCAACTTCAAGAATTAAATTCAAATGATAAGAGCGAATTAGTAAGTGAAGAGACTTTGGATTCATAGTTGATTAAAAAATAAATGCACTAACTTTATTTTATTTTGTTTATTAGATTTGGTCAAAGGAACTTGATCGATATTGTAGCTCACAAACAGTGCAAATAATGAATATGTGCACACAAAGATCATCCAACAAGAGGCTATTGGTAAGTTAGCAAAAAAAATTTATAAACAACTATGCAATTCAATTTTCCTGATTTCTAATATAACATTTTGTTTGTTAACAAGTTTATACATCCAAATGAAAGAAGGTCGGGTATATGAAGCTTGGAGGATATCATAGGCAATCAAGTTTTTTGTATGAGATTCCATTTAGATACTTCATTAACCGACTTTTTTTTAACAAGGGTTTTAGTGTTTTGTAGCCAATGATACCAAATAAGGATTTTGGAATTTAATATTTTGGTAATAAAAAAATTTGGAGTTTTGTATGAAATTCCATTTAGATTTTGCATATTAGGCACATGCGTAAATCTGATATGTGTGCATGTATGAATTCATATACTTCAATAATTTATTCAGTTATGATTTTGATTAAGGGAGACACTACTCAAATGCAAATGAATATTGATGAGGACATCGTCAGCATTTTCGACACGAGTACCATCAGGAGACGCCGGAGATCGACGACCACGATCATGAGTTTTATTTTGAGTCATTTTATGTAGTAGTTTATTTTATTTTCAGTTTTTTCCGCTTTTGTCCTTATGGGTATTTGGTCGCTATTTTAGCCCAAGGGGCATTTTAGTCTTTTGTTTTCTTTGTCATTTGGAGGTCTATATATGGCCCTTTTCTTATGTAATAGTTAGTTTTTTTATGAATGAAAATTTACCACTTATGTTCTCTTTGTGAGTGCAAACCTCCACGATTTCTTAGTGAGTTCGAAGGAGAAGCTAGATCTCTTTGTGAGTTCTAGGTTTTCTTGTTCTAATAGTTTTTCCTTTCTTTCTCTTGAGCGATTCGTCGTCACGGAGATTCGGTTGAAGCACTTGTGGAAAATTGGATTATTGCTCCTTGGATCCCTCAAAATTCTCCCTAAGATTTTTTTTTTCTCCCTTGCTCCCTACCGCCGGCCCTCCTGGACAGCCCAGGCTGTCGGCCTGCATCCCCTCAACTCGCCGGGCTGCATAGCCCAAACCGCGGCCGGCAACTCCCTCCCCAGCCGCAGCCCAGCCGCCCGCGAGCTCCCTTGCCGCCTGCCCCCCTTAGCCCTCCTTGCAAATTTGAATTTCCCGCCCTTAATGACCTTCCTAATTGAGTCCCTTAAATTAGGGAATTAATTAAGAGGAGTTACAATTGTTTGAAAATTCAAATTCCCTCCCAATTTCTTTAAATTAGAGAGTTACAATGATATAATTAAATCTGAACTTTAAATTTCAGATTTTAATCAATTAATTGTGGTCCCCATCTATTTAATTCCAAACCTCTATCTCTCTCCCATATGGCCGACCTTCCCCTATTGTTTTCTCTCTCTACTTGCCACCTCATCACTACTTAAACACCTCTTTCCTCTCCCTCAGGTTTAATTTCAGTTTTCCATGATTTTAATTTCAAATTTCAAAATCTGAAATTTGAAATCAATTCCTCCCCCTTAATGGTCCCCCCTCTCTCTCCTAATCACCTAATAGCTCACAAATTCAGCCCAAATCTTCTCCCCATTGCCGCCCCTCTCTCCCTTCCTTGGATTAATTTGAAATTCAAATTAAATCCCTCTCCTAACCACTAAAATCTGAATTTTATTTCAAGATTTCCTGCATTTGCCTCTAGCCCCCACCATAGCCATCAAGGAAGTTTCGATAAGACGTTGGATGCTCACTAGTCATCTCATGGACTACCCAGCCACGGCTACCGCTCCAACGGACTACGCTTTTGTGCGCCATTTGTTTCCTAGTGGCATCGCTCGATTGTTCTCAATCTTCCTCCATTAAGTGCCACCAACAAGAGAGTGAGTGAGAGACCCAAGGTGAAAAGTTTTATTTGTTAATTGTGGATTATTGTTTCTCCCCATAGCATTACTCTCTAATTCTATGTTGTCAATTTGATATTGTCCGTTAATCTAGTTATAACCGCATGCCTTACTTAATTTCAACTTGATAATTCTGAAAATCTAACTTGGGTAAGCATTAATTCTATAACTAGCAAAGCTTTAAAATCTTATATAAAATCCCCAAGCATTCTTGTTTCCATGCATCACGTTCACATCAAATATCTAGCGGCTTTCCCCTACCAAGTTATGTATCTTCATACTTTAGTTTTATCTCTTAATGACTGAATAATTAGCCCCTTTCCCCATTACTATAATGCACGGACACGACACGGCGACACGGACACGACACACACGGACACGGGACACGGCTTTTTGAAAATATAGGACACGGGTACGGCGCGGACACGGCAATACATTTTTTATACAGTGTATATATATTAAGTAATATCATATTAAAAATGACAAACAATAATAAATGAATGACATGATAACTTTTCTACTTTAATATAAAAATATTTAGTACAAAATGTCTAGTACAACCACAAAAATGCAAGCAAATAATCACTTACTACAACATCAAGCATTCAAGCTTCAACTACTATGATTAGCTTTAGAGGTTTGCTTTTGGCATTTAATATCATCATCATTGAATATCACTGTTTTCAACTCTGGTTTAACAAGAAAAATATTTGTAATTGTGCAAAAAGAGAGGAGATGAAAATACCTTCACTGCCAAAGAGAAATAAAAATGAGAATATTCAATGAATGGTATTAAATGCAGACGTTGATTTGGTGTTGTGGATAGAAAATAAGAAATTTAGTTTAAATCTCGCCAAAATAAGAAATTATATTTTAAAAAAATTATAAAATATTTAAGATACGCGTGTCCAATTTGTTTTTAATATTTTTTTAATCGGACACGTTTTTGGCGTGTCCGACACGTGTCGGAAGAGTGTCGGACGAGTGTCGTGTCGGACACGGTGTCGGACACTGCACGCCTCTTTGAGGAGAAGTGTCGGTGCATCATAGCCCCATTATGATGATGATTAAAAAACTACAAAGAAATTATGAGGAAGGAAAAACTCTACCAATCAAAAATAGTTTTGCACTTAAACTACCTATTATAAAATATTACATGAGTATAAGAATATGCATTTTATAACATAATAATACGTTGCAAAAAAATATAATGGGTGTATCAAAATAAATAAATTGCCAGTCAGCGCAAACTAATATGACGACTAAGGTACATGAGTCTGTTGCACTAGTTGAAGGCTGTAGAGCAGAAAATGTATAAGTTGTATTAGATACTATAGCCAAAATATCTGCAAATGAAAATGATGATGCAAATAATGGAAATGCTATAATATTTTTATTGCGACTACAATAACTATGATATCTATAACACCAACAACTAGTGTGGAGATTAATAACTATTTAAAGTTATTTCAGAGCTTAAAGCTGCCTATGTTTAAGAGAGGAGTAGATTCCAACAATTGTGGATTAAATTGTCGAGATTAAAAAGATTTTGAATGACAAAAAGTGTCCAAGTGATAAGCCAATATCTTTGGCAATCTTCATAATGGAAGATGAGATAGAGCATTGGTGAAGAAAACAATATTTGGAGAAGTTTAATGATAAAGCTAAGAAGCTGATCATTTAAAGATGAGTTCACGCAAATTTTCAAAATTTGGTTTGTTCCTCCATTAGCAAGATAGACGATGCAAGATTGTTTTGTTAATCTGACCAAATGATTAAAGATAGTGATTTAGTATAAGGTAGAGTTTACATCATTATCAAATATGCTCCACGACTAATTAGTACAGCCAATGAGAAATGCTAAAGATTTTTTAGAGGGTTGAAGGATTAGTTAAAGTATCCTTTGCCTCCATTTTGTATAAAGGATTTTACTGAGTTAGTAGATACTGTAAGCCTATTAACATATGACATGGCAATAGTACAGCAGAAATGGGAATAACATAACAAGAAGAGTCTAATTAACAATACATGAGGTAGTTCAAGAAACAGCAAAGTTTGTTTATGTGCAATAGCAATAATAGGAAAGTCAGTGGTTGACTACAATTTGTGATACATATGGTAACTAATATTCAGGGAAATGCTTGTCTAAATCTAGAAGATGCTATCAATATGAGGAGAAAAGGTATAAAAAGAATAATTGTCATACTTGTCAATGGCACATGACACATCATAAAGTGGAGTTCCCCGTAGAACCATAACACAGCACACGATACAACATGCGCAATTTTAAATATGCAGCACAATATTAAAATATCATAAATAAAAATATATATTAATATGAAATATTATTAAAAAGAAAGATAATTCATCATAATAATAAAAACATCCAAAATTATATTTAAATTCAAGTAGTCAACACCTCAATCATTCAAAATTCAAAATATATAATCATTTTTTCAAGTCTATTTGTTTTGACAAAAATTAAACAAGTCTTCTTAGTAGACATGATCATCATCAACAAATGTAAAAAAAGCCTCATTTTCTTCATTAAGGTCATCTTTTAATTCGCAATCCTCTTCATTTGTTGCAAAAAATACACATCATACAATTATTACCACCTTCATTTACCAATATTACATTTTTTCATGTAGTACACTATTTTGTGATTTAAACTATATTCGACATTCTTTAAATACTTATAAGCAAGAATGTATTCAAACATTTTTACATTCCTTTTAATTTTTTGAATGAAATGGTGAACAACAAATAACACAAATGAGGCATCAACTGATTCGGTGAAATGTAAAAGATATTTCATAAATAACTTATGCCTCTTTTTTAGAAATAAAAGCACATTTATATGTAATAGTGGACTATTAAGTTATTAAATAAATGATAAGATTAATTAATATAAACATAAATATTAATTTAAAAATTAAAATTTAAAAAAATATAATGTGCCACGTGGGTTTTGTGCCATGCACTATTGCTCCTATATGGCACAAATAACACACATCATTTTGAACATATGCGTTGCACCATGCAATGCAAATGACGCCAAGAGTGCGTCACACCACATTGCGCCACGTGTCATGGCACATGCTATTTTGTTCCATTGGCATGTACGGTAATTTCCCAAGGAATATTCAAGGTCATAGAGGGCAAAAATGAGTCCAAGGGCCAAAGCAACCTAGAGGTGGAAAACCTACTTTGAACAAACCAATATTAAAGGATAAGGGAGAATTATATAGAGGCAATGAGCAGTCAGTGCAATCACTGATGTTTGCCTTAACTTCTCAGGAAGTTAAGGAGTTTTTGGAGCTTGTGACAAGTATAATTAGTATTTCAAATAATAGTATCAGGGTACTTTCTTATATTGAAGCTTCATTATATTTCTTATCTAAGCTATTCTTTGGTAAGTTGCATATGCAATGCAACCAGTTTATTTTATTCTTGGTTTTGTATTATATTATTGGTTTTGTATTATATTAGTTGCTAGTGATAACATGTTTACGCTTTATTCTCTATTCATATCATGATAGCTGGTAGAACATTCTTGCCTGATTTGATTTTTACTACCTTATACTGAGTATGATATAACTTTGAGTATGAATTGGCTAGTAAAATATTTAATATTGGAAAAAACGTTAGATTTGACCTACCCAAGTCATTTTACTTTCAATGTGAGAAACAGATAATGTTATTTATTATTAACTTTATCAAGATAAATAAATTAATGAAATTTGGTGAACTGATATTATTGACTAAATTAGAAGCTACTAGGGATGTTAGTGATATAAATACGATTGCTCTAGTGCATAAGTATAATGTTTTCCCAAAGGAACTTTATGGTTTGCTACCAAAAAAAGTGGAGCTTACAATAGATGATCAGGAAGAGCAAGAACTAAATAGTTAATTACTGGAATTGACTGATAAAGGTTTTATTAGACCTAATACATCTTCTTAAGTGCCGTTATTTATTGTTAAAAATAAGGAGAATACTATAAGATTATGTATAGATTAGAAAGAACTAAATAAAATAAATTTTAAGAACAAATATAATCTCCAAAGGATTGATAATTTATTTAATCAATTAGAGAAGCTTTGATATTTTCTAGAATTGTTGTAAGATTTGGTTATCATCTAGTAAGAGTATGCACTACCCAATGTGAATTTCTGGTTATGGCATTTGCATTAACCAATGATAGTATTTATGGATATGATGAATTAAATCTTTAAGCCTTATCTTAATCATTTTGTAATAATATTTATTGATGATGTATTAGTTTATTCCAAAAATGATAATGACCACGCAAATCATTTCAAGATTATTTTGAATTTGCTAAGAGAACATAAATTGTATGCAAAATTTTGTAAGTGTGAGGCTAAAGAGTGTTGCTTTCTTAGGACATATCTTTAGTGATGACTATATAGCAATAGACCCTAAGAAGGTAAGAGAGATGGTTAAATAGCTAAGATCGACCATTGTAATAGAGATTCAAAGTCAATATGAGATTTGTAAAGGGATTTCTGCGATGGCAATGCCTCCATCTAAGCTGACTAGAAAAGAAGATAAATTTAATTGGATTAATAAGTGCGAGCAAAATTTTTAAGAACTTAAGAGGTGAACGACATCTACCCAATGATAATTCCATTAAAAACTAAGGAATATCATATCTATAGTGGTGCATCTTTGAAGGGTCTAGAATGTTTTTAAATCAAAATAGAAATTTAATTACATATGTTTTCAAATAATTGACATCACATAAAATGAATCATCCAACACATGATTTGGAATTAGTTACAATAATGTTTGCTCACAAAATTCGTAAACATCATATCTATAGAGCATGTTGTGGACTATTTGATGTAGGCAAGCTTTGGGCTGCTTGTTGCCTCTTGGGTTGGGCCTTGGCTGCTCTCAGGTTGGGCTTTAGTTGCTTTGGTTTTGAGCTAAAGTCTTGGGACTTCTTGGTTCTAGCTCATAAATGTTTGAGCTGATGTTTTAGCTCATTAATTGGAAGAGTAATTGCACTTGATAGCTCATTAATAGAGTGGTTTATTGCCTCTTTCCTTTCCCTATGTCCCCTTGATTTCCTCCCCTTGGTGCCTCTTTTCCTTCTTATGTCTCCTTGGTTTTCTCTTTGTGCTGTTCCCGTGAACTGGCTGCTGGGTGCTTGTGTGGGCTTTTTGGTTTCTCCCCCTGGCTGCTTTCCCGTGACTTCTCCAGCCCAGTTTTATGTGTTGCCTCTTTGGGTCCCTCCCTGGCTGTGTTCCCGTGGCTTCTCATATCCGTTTCTTGTGCTGATTTTTGGGAATTGTTTTGTGATATATGTTGCCCTTCCTCTTCTCCTTCCTAATGGGATTAAATAAAAGGTTTAAGTGGCTGTTTGGCTGCCCTCTTAAGTCCTATAAATATGTGATGAATAGTGAATAAAAAAAGGAGAGACTTATGGCTGATTTTTGGAACAAAAACCTGAGGGTTTTTCTTCCTTTTTGGAAAAGCTTCTGAGCTTATTCCACTTCTTCCTCTCCTTCTTGGGATAGCTTGCGAGCTATGTATTCCCTTCTCCTTCTTCTAGGATAACTTGCGAGTTATGCCTTCTTCGTCTCGGCTTCTAATCTCCTTCCTCTCTCCGCAAGTTCGACGCCATTTGTATCCTTCTTCTCGACGATTGGCAAAGCTCCTTTAGGTGTCTTTATTTTGTCGTTTGTAAGAGTCGTTTTTCTTTTATAAAAGTTGTAATTTGTCTATTTTGGGGTATTTTATGTAAGTTTATTTTTATCCTAGGAAGTGTCTCTCTTGCTTGCAAAAAATTAGAGTTTTTCTAATTTTTTACTTGCATCACTATTCATAGATTATAAGAGTTTAAAGTACATTTCACTCAGAAAGTGTTGAATTTGTTAAAAAGAAATTGTTAGAATTTATCAAAAATTATGATCTTGATATATAATATCATATTAGAAAGGCGAACGTGGTAAATAACGTATTGAGTAAAAAAATCTAGTGAGTAGGCAAGCTAAATGCTAACTCAAAAGCACAACTACTTAGGAATATGGAGGTGTTACATTTAGAAATAGGGCATAAAATGATCAAGGAACAAGAAATAGACATCAAATTATTGTATACCCTATTCTAGATGAAAGAATTAGGGATAAACAAAAGCCCATAATTAATATCAAATGCTAATTGATAAAGTAAAAGTAGCTAGAAAAAGGATCTAAATATAGATAAACATGTTGTGATCATAAGTAATTTGCATCCCTAGATTCCAAGAGAATCATATTTAATTTGGCATATTCTACATACAGTTCATCGCTCAAGTTATTTGATTCGTCCAAAAAGCATTAAAATGAATAAAGATTTAAAAAAACATTATTTTGATGGCATGGAATAAACAAGAAAGCATCTCCTTAAAGTAATAATATGGTACCATCTCAAATAGCTCATAGTAATAAGCAAGCATTTTTATTTGGGATCCCTTAACTTGATTAGTCCCCTCATAGCTAACTTCAAGTTTAATCCATACCATATGAGTAATGTTTGATATTAAATATGTGGTAAAACTTACTATAAACTACCCTACAGTGAATATGACTTAGAGCCTTGGCATGTACATGTGTCATGTGCTTTTCTTCAGCATTAGCTCATACGTATTGCCTTTCCATCAACCATCCTCATCGGGATCTTATGCCCATTAACTGGCACTTCCATAATTCAATTTTAATGTCACAAATATCAACGAATGAATGATTCTTGCAATAAATATAATGAAAACACTTCTAAGTGGTGGGTAGTTTGCCAAAAGGCACTTACAAAAGTACCATTCATATGAATGATGTGTTGTGGATTCTCTTTATGATCTCAAGCCTATAAGAGAATTAGGATTTGATACCACTTGTTGGTCTCAATGCACACTTAAAAATAAAGTGGGGAGGTGAATTTGATGCTTTCAAAAACTTTTGTGGAGTTAAAAAATATATATCTAAAAGTATAACAAACAAAAAATGTAGTACATAAAATATCAACACTACATAAGTGAATCATAGATGTTATAAAAAGTTATTGCAGTGAGTATAATGTTGCTAATAAAGATCACACCTATATAGGTAAGAACTACATTTGTTAGTACAATATGAGTGATTGCAGTAATATAAATACAGAAATTAAAATATCAACACACAGTTCAAGGTGTGGACAGCAATTATAGTGAGATAGCTAGGGCAATAAAATAAATGTTAGCAAATTATCACACCAAGATGCATGGTGTGGGATAATGTTAGTGTTTGTGAGTTGAATAAGGCAGGTAAGAATATAAACCACACAAGAATGCACACAAGGATTTATGCTGGTTCGATTCTTCAAAAGTCTACATTCATAACCAAAGCTCCCCGTTACAAATTGCACTAACCATCTCCACCAACCGTGAAGGCAAACAAGCTATGCAAGCACACATCCCTAGAAGGCCAGGAGAAAAACAACCCTCTTTCCTGACCTTAATACCAACCTTAAAAGTGATCATTTTCACAAACATAGGATCAACACTTAAGGTTCTCTTTGCAAGGGCACAGAAACAAGCAAGATTATAAGAACCCAAAGATAAAAACACCTATTTGTTTGAATATATATTGCTAAAACCAACTAAGTTTCTCAACTTACTGGAGGCTAGTATAACATTTTTTAACTATAAACAAGGAATTCCTTCGGAATTTATTCAGAGAAGCTTGTTTAAAACAGCATTCTCACCTCTACCATGATCCCCTTCCACCTCCGATGCGCATAACAGAAAAACAAAACCTACAACAGCTAGCACGTTTTTCATGGGACCACATTTATACCCCGCTAAAGCCCTTATCCATCACTCACTTACATAACATAACTGGCAAGAACTGCACGAGTTTAAAATGTTAGGAGTTAAAACAAAAATATTTGGCACAACATAAACTTAAGGCTACAATCAAAGCTACTCAATTCAACTACATTAAGTAAACAGATTTTTCAAAACTGCAGTAATCTATCATCTACAAATCCAAAGAAAAAAGAAAAAAAATGCTAACAATTGAGAATCAACCCTATTAAAAATTTCCCTAACAGTCTCTATGTATGGAGAATAACTACTTTAAATCAGCACTCAATCTCATCAAATAACTAGGGTTCCATGACATCGTAGTTCCAAAATACGCGGTGCTGATACAAGAGTGTGCAGGGAGATCTCTTAAACGAATCTAGCAGCTAAGGGACGGAAAACGAAGCTAGGTTTACAAATTGAAAAAAAAATGGAGCTTGCAAACAGAGAACACATCGATGAATGGAATGATCGGTAGATTTTACAGTGGAGTGGCGGAGTAGTAAACGGCATGCGGGCCGAATGTGAGAATCACGCAATTTACGAAGTGGAACATCGTCATCCTGCTCCTACTCCGGCGCCGCAGCTGCTCACCGTCGCAGAAAAAGAAAGATATTGGGGATATCGACGTATGCCGAAGAACTCCGAGCGCTTGCGAAGGCAGCACTGGATGCGCGAATCATGCTTTCATTCGAGTTAGAGGTAAAATATATATATATTATTTACTATAGAAATTTATTGAAAAACTTTTTGGACTAGGCTTTCTTTGGAATAGTTTTTTTTACTGTTTTTTAAAATATTTTTTAATAAAAATATTTAAAAATTAAAATTGTTTGTTGAAAAGCTGCTTTACAAAAATTATAAGTAAATCGTCTCAAATGAAGCCTAAGATTTTGCTTGGAATAGCTTTATTCCTTATTTCTAAAACATCTTTTTAATACAAAAGTTTTTTGAACTTAAATTTTTTGTATTAGAAAGTTATTTTATAAAGTAGTAAGAAAGTTGTGCTTTATTTGGGAATTTTTTTAATAGAAAAGTACTTTAAAAAGCAGTAAGAAAATTGTCCCAAATGAAAGTCAAACTTAACTGCTTTTTAAACTAATTTTTTTAATATAAAAAATTTACTTTTTATTATTAAAATGAAACAGTATTTTGATTAGATGTTATATTTGACTTAAGTTTCATTTGGGATATCTTTTTTGTTTAAAAAATTATTTTAAAACAAAAGTACCAAATGAAGCCTTAATATGTCTCGTAATGGACATAAGAAAAGTTAATTTTATTTATCCTATAATAAAATTAAAAAATATCTACAATGTTTATTTTTTAAACTATTTATTCCAAAAATTATATTCAAATAAAAATATCATCACTTCATAATTCATACTACTTATTTAAATTGTGTCACATTATTCAACTTGGTATTTTGGTTGAGAGTAATTAAGAGGTGGGTTTGAATCTTGTATATGTGATGTGTGTTTGAGTTTTCTTAAGTGGCCTAAATTCCCGAAAAAAAAAAAGTGTCTAAGTTGACACTGATTTGAACAATAGTCGGAGAGAATTAGATTGAATGGTATTTGAAAACTTTGTTCAGACCTATTAGAACAGCATCAAAACATGATTTGAATAGTGTTCAAATAGAGGCCTTTTAGAAAGCAATTATAATGTTCTTATGATAAGAAGCAGAGTTAAGTGGTCATAAGTAATTCTATTGTTGATTCCAACCTTTTCTAAAGGTCTTTTAGGAGCATCTCCTAATAATGCCACAATTGTTTAAATGTTATGCTCTATGAAGTACAAAATTTAGGCAAGTTTAAAATTTGAATATTAACCTAATAGTATTATACGAAAGATTTCATATTATACAATTATTAATAAATCTTGTCTAATTTAGATTGTTGATCATTCAATTGAATTAGGATCAAATATTGATTAGTGATCGTATTGTACAATTCAAATCATCCAGTACGATTTAATAGAACTTGTGGTGGACGAATCTTGCATCATCAATTAGTTTAATTTCGTTGTTTTTTTTTATTTTTGAAAAAGAATTTTTTAAAAAAATAAGCCATTTCACCCTCCTCCCTCTCTTGGCTATGCCTAAAGTTCAGCTCAAAAAAAATAAAGTTCAGCTCTCTTGGCTATGCCTAGTCACTTATATTTGGTATCGAAGCAGGATTCTGCTATAACACAGTTTGGGAATCGAAACACATCAGAAGATTATTCTATTATCCATCCGTTACTTTTTGATATTATTCCTTGTAACTTTTGAAAAATTAAAGCATTTATTTTTATACAATCCATATATTTTCACATGTGGTATTTAATTCAATTTTGATATTCTTCGCCGCATAAGACAATGAATGGTATAAAAATTGAAATCCATTTTATTGAATAGAGCATAGAAGATAGGGAACTTGCACAGTTGAATGCTAAACATTTAAATCATTTCTTTTGTGCACTTAAGTCAAAGGATTATATGATAGTGTCCACTTGCATCATTAGAAATGATATTTGGGATAGATTATGTATCACTTATGAAGAAACTAACAAAATCAAGCAATCATGATTAAATATTTTACATCATGATTATGATTTTTTTTTCCATAGAATCTGGTGAATCTATGACTAACATGTATATTTGCTTTACAAAAATTATTACTTCTCTGCATACTTTGGATAAAGAAATTAGCAATATTTAAAATTTTAATATGATTCTTAGATACTTGTCTTAATCTTGAGATGTTAAGATGGCAGTGATCTTAGAATCAAAGGATTTGAATGCTTGTTCTATAGATAATATGTTTGGTTACTTAATTGTATATTGATTCTAAATTAGTCTACCAAGTAGAATGGTATAGTGGAGAGGGAAGAAAAGGATTTTAGTTGAGGCCGCTGGAGCTATGTTAAATGAATATAACATATCCATAAACTTCTAGGATGTGGTAGTAAACATTGCATTTTATATTTTGAATAGGGAAAATATCAAATCCAGATTGAATAAAACCGCCAATGAACTTCTGAAGGGTAGAACGTTGAACATTTTCCACTTACATATTTTTGGAAATAAATGTTATGTGTTGAATAAAGGAAAACCTAATTGGGATGGTTTGATGCAAAGTCTGATGAGGCTATATTTTTGGGATAATGATAAGAAAAAAATGTATAATCCAAATTTTACTTATTTTCAAAAAAAAAAATTGAAATCTATCCTTTTGTGCATGAAAGAAGCAAAATACTCCATAATTAAAGGAGCGCATCGACACCACAACTAGAACGACACAATATGATATTGATCATCAGTGCCACACTGATCACTAGTTTTGAAGTGCTATAAAGCAATGCAATAGTGGTAAAAGGGCTGGATCCAAATAGAGAGCAAGGCACTGAGGCACCAAGGAAGGAGCACTATAGCATTAGACTAAGCACCACAACACCAAATTGCCACAACACCATGGTGGGTGAGAGTTACTAATAGTTAAACATGTAACTGATGTAATGATTAATAAACTAACACGTCAATTTAATAGCATGATAATGCTGCTCAAGTCAGCTTCATGGCACCAATTCATTTATTAATAAAAACTATATAAAAAAAAGTTTTAGTTGAATTTGTAAAGGGGTTGTTCATTTATTTTAGGTGGTTGTCCATTTGTTTATTTAAAATCAGCCTAAGTAATATTTAGAGGGAGTGGAGAGAGAGCAAGACAATAAAGTCAATTCTAGTGGAAGGAGAGTTTATAATCGTATTGTAAGGAACTTCTTGGTGAAATATATCCTCAACTTATATCTTTTACCTTTTTTTAGATAAAATGTGTTTTCCTTATTTTAATTTTCATAGCTAGCTAAAACATATCTTTGGGCCTATGATACATTAAAAATCATTTTTGCTTAATATTAAATCTAAATTTCATGAATCTTTAAATGTTATTTTTAAAATCTTTCATGCTTTATTTAGTTTATGTATAGGCCTTGTATAAACTTAAAACTTAGTGTGATATTGTAATATCAAAAATCTGCTCCAGGATCGTCCAGGACGATCTGGATCGTCCTGGGACGATCAGTTGTAATTTTGCTCCAGAATTTGCCCAGTTTTGCTCCAGGTGATTTTTTGTACATATCGTCCAGGCCGATCGGCACTGTAGAAAATATCGGCCTGAGAATAGTTCTGGGAACCGTCCAGGACGGTCGGGACGATCGATTTTTGGTCTGATCGTCCCGGGACGATCTGGCGATCGGCCGGGCCGATCTGAAGATTATAAAGCTGATTTCAGTGGGTTTGAAGAGAGAGAAAATCAAAAAAAATATAAAATAAATATCTGAGGAGAGAGAAAGTCGAGGACATTTGTGGAAAAGTTGATTTTCGGGCGACGCGGAGCCGTTTTCGTTCGAAGTGACTGTTCAGAATATTGCTGTACGCAAGGTAAGGCACATTCCGCCTTTCTCAATTTTCAGAACCGTCGAGTTTGGCGGTATTTTCTGTCCGGATTTCGTTTCCGTTACGGTTTTTCGTCCGTATCTTTTGATTGGTTCAGTTTTTACCGCGTAACTTTCCGTATATTGTTGACGTGCCGAGTGTGCACATTTTGGTTATTTTCCGAAGATTTTTGTCCGGGTATTTTTGATTCGGCGGAGTTTTTCGTAGACTACAATTTTCTGTGAAATGGTAAATTCTCTGTGCAGTAGAATAAATGTTCTGGAATGTGATTATCTATATTCTGTGCGAATTTGGTGAAATTTTATTTGCAGGAAATTTTGTGTAAATTTCGTATACTGCCGTTGTGCTGCCCGATTTTTATCTGATTTCGGATTTGCCCGGATTTCTTCTGAATTGAAATGCTATGTGTATAAGCTATAAAAAGGGAGCTATAAGGGGCCTGGATCCTATGAGATTCAGTTAGTGTCTGGGGAAATTTTAGTTGAGCTCAAATTGGAGAAATTTCTGTTCTGTCCCGGATCCGAGGAATTCTATTATTCTGGTGCCGTGAGCACATTTAGCACATTTAGCTTAGCTATTAATTATTCAGCGAATTTCTGGTGCCGTGAGCACAAGGGAGACATAAGGGTCAGAATCCGTAGTGATTCTGTTTAGTTTAGCTTAGCTATTAATTAAATATCTGATATCCGCTATTATCTGATATCTGATTTTTGAAGCTGTTCTGTTGATATCTGAGTTCCGTATCTGCTCTGTTGATATCTGTTCTGTTGATACGATCTGCCATCTGATTTCTGATCTGTGTAATTTGATATCTGTTCCGTTTAGTTCTGATTTGATATGATCTGAATCTCGTCGCGATCCGGCTCGGGCGGGATCCGTCCCCGTCGGGTCGGGTCGTGACAGATATATAGCCTCGATGGTGGAGTAGTAGAACAATTAGAGGATTTAAAACTAGATTCTAATATATATATATGGTGGATGGAGTCTTGGAACCTTTGATGTAGTACCTCTCCAAAATCAAGCAAAAGGTCGATGCCATCCAAGATGCAAGATCCTTAATAGAACCTAAGGACATCATCTTGTATACGCTGAATGGATTGCCTACAGTGTATAATGCCTTTAAAATAGCCATACGTACTAAATTACACCTTAGCAATTTGGACGATTGTATGCCTTACTCTGTAGGGAAGAAGTCAATATTGTTGCATATCAAGGCATTGAACATACCTCTTTCAATCAAGTTGATTCTTCATTTACCTTAGCGGCATTCTGAGGATGCGGTCATGGAAGGTCTAATAACTCAAGAGGATGCCACAATTACAATTCACCTGCTCGTGCAGGAGGACGGCATTCAAATGTCAAATTTGTTTCAAAGCAGGACATTTAGCTACTGCTTGTTGGTATAGAGAAAATTTCTCTTACCAATCATCTCAACTGCAAGCCCTTCCAGCTCATGAAGACGCTTAAACCACAAACTAGTTTTTAGACTCTAGTGCTTAAACCATCTCACATTTGATGCATTGCAATTACAGTCATCTCAACCATACCATGGAAGCTCTCAGGTTCAAGTTGGTAGTGGACACTAATTACCCATTACACATTCGGATCAAGGAATCCTACCGATACCATCCAGTAAGCTTATTCTTCCTTACATTCTTCACGTAATACGCTTAACTCACAACCTTCTATTAGTAAATCGACTAACCCATTATAATCCTTGTTATATTATCTTCTATGCTCATGGTTTCATTATTACGGACTCTAAGACCCATCAGACTCTGCTTCAGAGATCATCCTAACATGGCCTTTACCCTATTAAGCTGCCTGTTGTTCCCTCATCTCTGCATGCACACAAGTTTACTATAGCTCTCTTTGCTTTATCAAATAATTCAATCTCTTGGCATCAACAGCTCAAGCACCCATCTGCTTGCACTCACAAATTACCAGTATAAGCCTTTTCTCATCCTCATTCCATCATCTCATGCAATTCCTTCACTCGTGAAAAGAGTCATAGGATTTCCTTTTCATTATTTGTACATAAAACTATTTTAGAAATAGTTCACACTGATGTATGGGGTCCTTCCCCAATTTTGTCTACACAACATTTTAAATACTATGTTGTCATTGTAGATGACTTTATAAGATACACTTGGCTGTATTTGTTGAAATCAAAATTTGATGCATTCTCTACATTTCTTCAGTTCAAACTATTTGTAGAACACCAATTTCAATTGTCCATTAAAATGATTCAATCTGATCGTGGTGGTGAATTTCTTAATTATAAATTTCAAAACTATTTAAAATTTGTTGGTTTATTTCATTATCTCACACGCCCTTATAGGCCCCAGCAAAATGGCGTCGAGCGCAAGCATCACCACTTATTAGAAACCATGAGAGCACTTCTTTTTTATGCCAATGTACCCTCCAAGTATTGGGTAGACACCTTACTCACATCTGCATACCTTATCAACAAGTTACCCTTAACCTCCCTCCACAACAGCTCCCCATTTCAAAAGCTTTATAATTGATTACTTGAATATGATCACCTTTGTGTCTTCGATCAGCTGCTTATTCTACCCCTGGCTCCCTCCTATCAATCGCCACAAATTCCAACCCCGCTCCCTTCCTTGTGTATTTCTTGGGTATGCCACTCAATCTAAAGGTTACAAGTGCTTGGATACAACCACAGGACAAATGTATATCTCCTATCATGTCCAATTCTTCGAATATATATTCCCATTTCAAACATCAGCTACAACTCCATCAACCACTATACCTTCTGTAACAGCTCATTCGGACCAATTCAACATTTACCCTCTAGCACTTGTACCAACTCTTTCCCTACTTAGCTTCATTAAAACATCCACATAAAGTATACCTCCAGCCCCTTCAACATCAATTCCCTCATTTAATCTTCCATCTATTCCCACCTCTACATTAACACCTGTAAAACCCTTAAAAAAGCTGATTTTTTTTTAGTGCAGTTCGTCTGTACGAACTGGATTTAGTACTGGACGAACTGAAGAAATTTGTGAAGAAATCTGTCATTTTTGTCTCTACGAACCTGGAGCGTCGAGACGATCCGTCTGTATGAAATCTGTCCAGAGAGCAAGTCGCCCGGGATGAATTTTAATTTCGTCTGTACGAAATTTGTCCAGAGAGCACATCGTACCAGGACGAATTGTAGATCGTACGGGACGATCAGTGTTGATAAATATCGGATTCGAGATATTTTGGATCATTTGAAGAGAGAGAAAGAGAAGGCAGGAGAGAGAAAGAGAAGGAAGAGGAGAGGAAAGCCGGATTTTGGAGGCCGCGGAGTGTTTTTCGTCCGACGACGCTGTTAGAAGATTTGTTTGTCTCGCTGTAAGGACTCCGAATCCTATTTCTGTTTTCAGATATATTGATTTTTGATCGAGTTGTGCACTGTTTTGTGTTTTCGTAGTCGAATTTTGGACCCGATTTTATATTGAGACAACTTTCACACACAACTTTTAGAATGTTATAGATATGAATATTATACACGATTTGAATATTTTCTACGATGATTTTACCGGTCGGAATTGGTTCTACGCGATTTTAATTGAATAGAAAAATATCAGGATGTTATTTGATATGGATTCAGTAGAACAATAGCCTTATATTGATGTTGTGAACGTTCTGTGTGAATTTGGAAATTTGTGCTTTTTGCAGGATTTTTGTGTAAATTTGATAGACTGCCATTACTCTGCCGAATTTTCGTAGGATTTCTGATTTGTCTGAGATTGATAGATTGAATAGATATGAATGTGAATATTAATATGATTGCTTTAATATTGACTATTGAATTGATTATTGATTGATTATTGATATTGAAACACAAGTGGAACCTGGTTTAACGTTGGTTGGAGATTGAATTACCTGTACAGGATGGTGGGCCGACGGGCTTTCCTTTAAACATCGATTAT
>NW_021320037.1:169069-243486 GCF_001605985.2 Dendrobium catenatum
GAATTTTAATTTCGTCTGTACGAAATTCTGCCCGAGGCAAATCGTCCCAGGAAGAATTTTGGATCGTCTGGGACGATCAGTGTTAATAAATATCGGATTCGAGATATTTTGGATCATTTGAAGAGAGAGAAGGAGAAGGGAGGAGAGAGAAAGAGAAGGAAGAGGAGAGGAAAGCCGGATTTTGGAACCCGCGGAGCGCTTTTCGTCCAACGACGCTGTTAGAAGATTTGTTTGTCTCGCAGTAAGGACTCTGAATCCTATTTTTGTTTTCAGAGATATTGATTTTGATCGAGTTGTGCACTGTTTTGTGTTTTCGTAGTCGAATTTTGGACCCGGTTTTATATTGAGACAACTTTCACCGCACAACTTTTAGAATGTTATAGATATGAATATTGTACACGATTTGAATATTTTCTATGATGATTTTACCGGTTGGAATTGGTTCTACGTGATTTTTATTGAATAGAAAAATATCAGGATGTTATTTGATATGGATTCAGTAGAACAATAGCCTTATATTGATGTTGTGAACGTTCTGTGTGAATTTGGAAATTTGTGCTTTTTGCAGGATTTTTGTGTAAATTTGATAGACTGCCGTTACTCTGCCGAATTTTCGTAGGATTTCTGATTTGTCTGAGATTGATAGATTGAATAGATATGAATGTGAATATTGATATGATTGCTTTAATATTGACTATTGAATTGATTATTGATACTGAAACACAAGTGGAACCTGGTTGAACGTTGGTTGGAGATTGAATTGACCTGTACAAGATAGATTTCTGTACTTGTTGGTATAGTGTAGTTCCTGAGTATTGTATATGAACTTTTGAGATATGAATCGACTTGTTATTGATGTTTTTAATTTATAGATTTTTGTTTAGACGGTGATTAATTGGAGAATTGTAGATAACTCTGGTAAATGGCCGGTTAATTGACATTCTTTCCAAGTTAGATCTTGGGGCGTGACAAAGTTCCCTCAGTACCATCTCAAACCATGCCTGAACCTCCCCCAGCACCTCACTATCATCCTATGATCACCCGCAAATAGATTGGACATCTTAAATTAAAACCTATTTTTGATATATACAATGTCCTTGTTCCCTTACCTCTGACGTCCTTCACTGAAGCTAACAAGCATCCAGCTTGGCAAACTGCCATGTCTACCAAATTCCAAATATTACTTCAACAAGGTACTTCGTCCATTGTCCCAACTCACCCAATCAGAACATCCTTGGTTGCATGTGGTTGCATAAGACCAAGTTCAATACATATGGTTATATCTCATGTCATAAAGCTATGTTAGTAGCACAAGGCTTTAAACAATAATTTGGCATAGATTATATAGATACCTTCAGCCTCGTGGCTAAAGTTCCCACCATTCGGCTTCTACTTGTTATAGCCACCATTTTTCAGTGGTCAGTCCTCAACTTAGATGTTTCGAATGCTTACATGGCATTTTGGACGGAACAAGTCTTCAAGAAGCAACCTCTATGTTTTCAAGATCAGCAACTCTCGAACCACATCTGCAAGTTACACAAAGCAATTTATGAGCTAAAACATCACCTCACTAGTGGTTTGCTACATTTTATTCCAATCTATTAATCTATGGCTTCACTCAAAGCAAGTCCGACATGTCCTTGCTCTTGCTTCGTAAAGGCTCAATCTCAATGTATCTCTTGGTTTATGTAGATGACATACTACTCTTAAGTAATGATCAAGCTGCCTTGGATCACCTGCTTTGAAGTTTAAACTCCTCCTTTCGCATGAGGAACCTTGGTCCAATCTCTTATTTTCTCATAATTCAAATCACTAGACACAAGCATAGACTACTAATATCAAAGTCTCGTTACATTGCTGATGTTCTCAATAAGGCAGGAATGCTTTACTAGAACCCTGCTTAAAGGCCCTTGCCAACAAAAATTAGCCTCCTATGGATTAATTCAATCCACTTTTGTAGGTCGACCTATACAAGCAGCTTGTGAACTCTCTTCAATACATTACCGTCTCCCGCCCAGACATTCCATTTGTTGTAAACAAATGCATAAGCTCTATCAAATTCACTTCCAATATCTCAATTGGATCCTTCGATATCTTAGTGGCACTATCAACAATGCTCTACCGATCACAGTCGATGACCTACAACTTCATGCCTATATTGATTATGACTGGGCTGCTAATCCCTCTGATTGTCGACCTATTTCAGGTTTTTGTGTATTACTTGGGTCCAATCTTCCCTATTGGTCAATGAAGAAGCAACCGACTATTGATCCATCCTTAACATAAGAAAAATATCAGTCATTAGCAGTTGTAGTAAGTGATGTCCTTTGGCTCCATCACTATAAAAAATCCAGGTATTATCGGCGGTTCTATAGCCGGCAGTAATAACGGTGGTTTGACGGCCAAATTTTTCATAAACCGTCACTAGAATTAGATGCGGTTTAATAACTACGTGCTATGGTGCCAGTTTAATTTAATATCAGCACCTTTACAGGCAGCCACGGCCGTTGGTGTTAAGTGAATTTTTTTCGGCAGTCGGAACCGCTGGAAGACCTCCAAAAAATGCCCTATAATTAGCCATCATGAGCCTTCCCATTCATTTCCTCGCTTTTTCTTTCTCTCGCATGCTCGCCCCCACTCCAGCATCAAAGTGCCTCTAGCGATTGATCGCGCCTCCTATGCAGGATTCCGGCCGCTGACAACCTCCCTCCGGTCGAAGATCTCGCCCCCACTCCGGCATCAATGTTAGGCCGCAATTCACCTGCGAAACCTCCGTCCAAATGGTATATAGGTTTGCATTTAAAAAAAAATTATTTTATGGTTTGAACAAGTTTTTACCTATTTCTCTTGGATTAAATCAAGGATTAGCATTAAGTTCATTTCTTTTTTACTTTACTCATGAATGTTCTCACTAGACATTTGTAAGAGGATATACCTTGGTGTTTGATTTTTTTTCATGACATTATTCTTGTTGAATTTGGCCAATCAAGTCATTTAATAAGATTACACATTTTAGATATGTTGTGATTATTGTCTATAGTCTTCATGAAATAGATTGGGATAGTATTAGTACACATTTAATAAGAGTACACTTTTTAGATATCTTATAAATGCAATGCTTTATAATGCAGAATTTTGGCCATTAAAAAAGAAGCATAATAGTTAAGTGTTGCTGAGATGAGAATGCTCAGATGGATGAGTGGACTTACTCTTAGAGACCGGATATAAAACGAGCATATCCAGAAAAAGGTTGGAATAGTTCTAGTGATAGATAGGATTAGAGAGAGTCGACTTCGATAGTTGATAAATAAGCTGAGTTTAGGGCATTAAGATGCATGATGTTGAGTATGTCTAATATAGCTATAAAATCACTAATAATTCTAATTAAGGTGAGGCACTTGATATGGTAAAAAACTAAATTTTAACAAAGCTATTCTTTCTAATCACAAAGAGAGTGGTAGAGCTTTCATTGGGAATAGGAAATGCTACTTATAATGGAGATTTGAATGATCTCAAAGGTTAACTGATGTAAGAGAAAATTTTAGTAAGAAACATTATGATGGAAGAAGCACACGTCACCATCCTTATATTTCACCAATTTTGATCTAACTAAAAGTTCACTAAAATTTTACCAATATTGATTATCTTTTCA
Source organism: Dendrobium catenatum (assembly GCF_001605985.2). NCBI lineage: Eukaryota > Viridiplantae > Streptophyta > Magnoliopsida > Asparagales > Orchidaceae > Dendrobium > Dendrobium catenatum. The sequence continues at coordinate 172,722 of NW_021320037.1, forward strand.
GTATTATAAGATATCAAACTCTATTTTTCATTCAAGTTTGGGTTTATCTAAATAAGTATTTTAAGTTCCAAGTATCAAAGTATGCTATATTCAATTCAAATAAAGTACACTTGCTTGAAAGTAAAGCAAATACACTTGTTCATGCTACATATATTTTAATAATTGATCTCACAACTTTATAGGAAAATATTTACTTTAACATCCAAATGAATATCCAAGAAGAGAGATATTATATGTATAACAGATTATTACCGGGTCGAAGAGGATTTACATATGAATTTATACATGGAGACGAGACTTTTATTCAAGTTGCATCTCAACTACCTTCCTTTAAGTTTGATGAATTATTTAGATGTCCATATTTGAAATATAACAATTCAGCATTCCTCAAACATGATGATGTGAAGATTAATTTATATCATAGGGGATTTGTTCTAGACTACTGGATTGTACCTCACACAATGAGTACGAACCACACAAAGATACTCATGTCGGTCCATCCATAGCTTTTGAAATATGATGAAGATCAAATGAGTAGACTGTATGAAGAACTTATTTTTGATGTAATATGTCCTACTTTAAGGGCTAGTGTAGAAGAGCCAACGATTGTTGAAACCAAAAATTTCTCTGAGTTACTACATGCAGCTCAAAAACTAATTTGGGATGGTTGTAAAACTCATTTGAAATTATTAATTGTAGTGAGGATGTTAAGTATTAAAATTGAATATAATATTTATCATGATTATTTCAATAATTGTATTGATCTTCTCAAGGAAACTAATTCAACGAACAATTTAATTTCCTCAAATTTATACCAAACAAAGAAATTAATATCCAAGTTAGGTCTCACTATTATAAAAATTGATTGTTATATCAATAGATATATGTTATACTACAAGGATGACGTAACAGAAGTTTATTACCACACCTACAATGCGCCTCAGTTTAAGTCAAACTCAAGAAAATAATATCGTTAAAAGAAATGTATTTCATATTATCGTTTATTTTATTTACCAATAATTTCAAGATTTCTGCAGCGCTATGCATCAATGAGTTCAGCATATCATATGAGATGACATAAGAAGAAATTAACAAATAGTGATAGTCTTAATTTCTTATTCATCAGATGCTAAAGCATGGAAATATTTTGATCAAGTACATGCTTCATTTATTTTTAATCCATGCAACATAAGAATGGGATTATTTGTCGATGATTTTACCCCATATAGTCAAGCAGCTACATCGTATTCTTGTTGGCCAATTATACTGACATCATCAACCTTCCATTAAAGATGTGTATGACTACTTCATACATATTTTTAACACTTATAATACCTGGATCACATAGTCTAAAAACAAAAATTAATATTTTTTTTACAAAAATTAATTGATGTTCTCAAGTTATTATGAGAAGAATGTGTTCTCACATATGACATCTAAACAAAATAATTTTTTCTCCTTCGAGCTATATTGCTTAAGATCATTGGCGATTTTTCAGCTTATGATATGTTGTCTGGTTGGAGCATATTAGGAAAATTAATTTGTCCTTACTGCATGGAGAATATTAAAGCTTTCACACTAAAACATAAAAGCAAAAATTTTTGATTTGATTGTCATCGTATGTTCCTGCCTGTTGATCATCAATTTAAGAGGAATAAAGAAGCATTTATTAAAAATAGAATTGAGATGTCACCTCCTTCACCTAAATTAAGTGCTGATGATGTATTATAAAGACTTTCTAACTTTTCAACAATTATGAATTTTCCAATGTTATCAAAGTCTAAATTTTTAGGTTATAGTGTTCAACATAATTGGATTAAAAAAAGTATTTTCTGGACATTACCATATTAGATAACTAATTTAACAAGGCATAATCGGGATGTTATGCACATTGAGAAGAATTTCATAGATAATATTTTTAATATAATTATGGATATTAAAGGTAAGAGCAATGATAATGACAAAGTAAAGATGGACATTAAAAAGTACTACCGACAAAAAAAATTTAAAGTTAATAACAATTACTTATGGTAAAATAATGAAGCCCAATGCACCTTACTCTTTCACGTTAGAGCAAAAAAGATCAATATATCAATGATTTAAAGGATTAAAAATGTCTGATGGCTATGGATCAAATTTAAACTAATATTTTGACCTAAAATCTGTAAGGTTTCACCCGTAATCCCCCTTTCACACTACCACTCCATTCTTTCTCTGGGCATGTTTTTATATATCCATTTACCATGCAATTTTCCGACAAACTTGCCCAAAGGACAACGGTGCTCTTCTGAGTTTTTCTTCTCCTCAAACAGGGCGATGCCTATTTTAGCTTTGAATCTGATCCAACTAGTGTGAATGTACCCATTTATCTATTACTCTTAGTGATATGTATGAGTTCCTGAACTTTTTTTTTTAGGTTTCTTGATCTGCATAGTGGGATAAAGGCTTGTTGTTGTTGTTGTTGATCTTTCCAATTAGTTTTCTGTCTCTTACAAGAACTTCCCTTCATTCGCTGCTCCCAAATTCCAGGACATTGAATCTGTTTGCATTTTTTAAGAAAATTTCTATGACCTGGACTTATTTCTTGCCAAGCCTTCTCTAGATTCATTGGTGCTGCTTTCTTTCTCCATTCGAGTTTTTGAATCTAAGCTACATTGCGCAGGGAGCAACCCGCTGCATTGCCATTTGACTTCTGTACCCTTGTTTGACTGAATGCTTTGGGACAGCTGTTCAATTGTAACCTTAGGCCTCTTTGTTCAGTGAATCAAGAGGGAACATTGAAATGTTTGAGGATTGATTTAGAATCACCTTTGCTTCATACTGTGACGATAAAGTGAAGCACAGTGCTTGTTCCCACTGCTTTGGAAAGTGTTACATTTTATAAAATAATATAATACTTTATGCAATTGCCCTAGAAATACATAGGAAGGTTCCAGTGTATTGATACATTAAATGATGGAAGCTGCAGTACATTTTTTTAATTTGATGTGTTATTTAAATTCATTGTAATGGAGCCATTTCCAGTTCATAACTAATAGTCAATATTTTTATAAAATAAAGTGATACCTGCTACTATAGGTTTAATTATCTTTCTATTATATAAAAGAACAAGTATATAAATGATGACGCAGCTTCTAGTGTTAAAACTAGAAGTTTAATTGAAATGCCTAAGTAGTACCACCCATAAGAGTAAACGTAGACTTTGTAAAGTTATCTTGAACCTTGGTATGTGTTACGCCGGCCCAGGAGGGGCCGGCTGGACCGGTCCAACCCGGACCGGTCCGGGTCTTCTCGCGACGGAACCGAAGCACACAGGCGGAACCGAGCGGAGGGAGCAAAGTCGACGGGGGCCAGGGAAGAATTTTGGGAGGGAAATTTTGAATGCGAGGGGCTGTTTAGACATTTTGTAAAACTCCTTTATAGTTAATTAGGAGGTTAGGAGGAAAAGGGGGGATTATCTTGCATTTGAATTTTGTTGGGAGATCTAGGGTTTGTGTTCTTGGGCTCTAAGCTACGGCTAGAGATTTGGAGAGTCATTCCTTCCTCTCGGATTGAAGGAAATTGTATCTTTGTTTGTGTTCTCGATTCTACTAGTGAAATATATTGTTTTTCTCCATTTTTCTTGAGTTTTCTCCACTAAAACTGCTGCGATTTGTTGTTTTTCTGCTGAAAACAGCAGTTTTCTCTTGTTTTGGTATTGATTTCGGTTAGGTTTACTTGCGAACCCAAGTATTTCCTATCATATTGATCATCAGCGCCACACTGATCACTAGTTTCGAAGTTCTATAAAGCAATGCTATAGTGGTAAAGGGTTGGATCCAAATAGAGAGCAAGGCACTGAGGCACCAAGGAAGGAGCACTATAGCATTAGACTAAGCACCACAACACCAAATTGACACAACACCATGGTGGGTGAGAGTTACTAATAGTTAAACATGTAACTGATGTAATGATTAATAAAATAACACGTCAATTTAATAACATGGCAATGCTACCCAAGTCAGCTTCGTGGCACCAATTCATTTATTTATAAAAACTATAAAAAGTTTTTGTTGAATTTGTAAAGGGGCAGTTCATTTATTTTAGGGGGGTTGTCCATTTGTTTATTTGAAATCAACCTAAGTAATGTTTAGGAGAGTGGAGAAAGAGCAAGCCAATAAAGTCAATTCTAGTGGAAGGAGAGTTTATAATCATATTGTAAAGAACTTCTAGTTGAAATCTATCCTCAACTTATATCTTGTACCTTTTTTTAAAGATAAATTGTATTTTCCTTATTTTAATTTTCATGGCTAGCTAAAACATATCTCTAGGCCTATGATACATTAAAACCCATGTTTGCTTAATATTATATCTAAATTTCATGAATCTTTAAATGTTATTTTTAAATCTTTCATGCTTTATTTAGTTTATGTATAGGCCTTGTATAAACTTAAAACTAAGTTGATTTATAGCCTCGATGGAGGAGTAGTGGAACAATTAGAGGATTTAAAACTATATTCTAATATATATAGACATATGGTGGATGGAGTCTTGGAGTCTTAATGAGAAATAATCATTTTAGTTTAGGGACATCTTTGTTTGACACTCCAACGAACTTGATAGAAATGAGGAGTATTTTTGCTTTGATTCACAACAACTTTAAGAGATATCTAGCTTTGTGTTTATGAGTTTTTAACTGTCATAGGTTAAGAGTCATTTAGATATGTGATTGTTATTTTAAGACTTAGTTGATAACTTTCGTTGGCACACCTTTAAATTTCTATAAATAAGATAAATTTGATAATTCATATAAGCAATACTAGAGTGAACTTATAGCAATTCTTACTCTCATAGGAGTGATACTCTACTAAATATTTTATTACTTGACATGATACATAAACTTATGTAGAATCAATATTTACACACAAAATAGCCTGTTGAAGTGTGTCGTGATCAAGTATTTAGCATCCTTGCTAGTGATATTAGTTAATTGTCATTTTATTAACTTTATATTATTAAAAGGATTGCTAACTTAATCTTATCATTATTTTTTTTATTCCATTCTATGTCGGTACTTTAGTTTATTACTATTATAATAGTGCATTGATGTATTGTTAATTATGTTCCTATATTGTGACTTACATCTTCATGTTGTGTTTGATTTTGCATGCATAGTAGAGCCCAATTAAGAGAAGTCTTGTTTGATCCTAAGATGAAAATGACTCTTAAATTTTTTTGAAAAATCTAAAAAAATAGCAAAATGACTTAGGCATGGCTAAATCAGTGCAAGAAAAGAATAAACCTAGACCACTTAGAGAGTATATGAATCCCATGGTAGAAGGCATTCACCTAAGTATCAATAGGTCCAATATTCATGTTATTATTTTTGGGCTAAATCCTGTTATCATTCAAATGGTATAAAGTAGACAAAATTATCTCCTCCTCTCAATTTAGGCTTTCTATTTATACTTAATGCAAAATAATTTCCTAATTATACTTGTGGTCCCACAACATTGTGGCGTTATTCAATAGTGCGATGCGCTTTAACTAAATCATCATGATTGTTCACATGTGTAACTACCTATTTTCTTGATTGTTGTGGCTCTGATTATTCATGGGAGAAGGCACTACAATAGCACTATATTGCTTGTTAATTTGGTGCTGTAGCATGTGAATATTGCCCCTACGGTGCTAAGCTCTTTATCTTTAGACCAGAAAATTATCCCTTGGTAGCACCCTGAAGCACAGATGTTGTCACATCGGTGTTAGTTTCTTTATTTATAGCCATAAAAATTCTCCTTGCAGCATTGTGGCACCAACATTTATATTTTTAGGATAAAAATTGTAATCCTATGGCACTATGGTGCCAAAGTGTTGGCACTACAACATTCCATTGTAGTTCTTCTTTACTTTGAATCTTTAGAAAAATTTCTACATGAAATAATAAACTAAAGTATCTTTTACATAGAAAATGCACACATTAAAATTTTTTTTTTCTAACTCAAACTTATGTTCAAAGATCCCTTTATATATAACAAAAATTTCAAGAGTCTCATTTTAAATTCATTCTAAGCTATTATTTCTACTCGTTACTTGGTGGTGAAATTGTCATCCACTTGCAACATCATTATTATACAAATAACCCTGTGTCATCTAGAAAAAGTTACTTAATAATCATGATGGTACATAGAGCATAAGATGATGAAAGCATTACAAAGAGTTAGAGAAACAAGGATGTTAAAATTAAGTTACCTACACTAGAATGAGATCCCATCAAGAATAAAATTTGCATCAACTTTACTATAAAGGTAGGCACTTTCTTATAAAAAAAAAACATTTTACTTTTACAAAATCACATCGAGAACTCTATGTACTTCGGACTTATAAAAAATTATGGGAGTCAATTTTAATAACAAACAAATAAAATCATTACAACATACTTCTACTGCTTCACTGTTCTGCCACATAACAAACAGGTGTTCAGCTTACAATCCTACTGTTTATCTCCTGTTGTTTAAATTAGCTATAGAATTAGATTAGCCATGCTATATATTGTAATGCAAGGTTTACTGTAGAAACACACAACATATCAGCTCTCTTTTTCCTCACTTATTATTCCTTCTCTGCTCTTCTATGTTCTTCTTGCTCTATCTTATGTGCAGGAGATGGATCTTCAAATGGTATCAGAGCGATCCAGATTTTGAACCTCATTCATTCACTCATATGGCTGGTAATGAAGTTTCTTCCACCTCATCTACCTTGCCATCGACAGAAATGACATATGTTCCCATTACGGGATAATAGAAGTTTTTAATGGTGAACGTCACAATTTTCCTCAACATTCAGCTAAATGTTGATAATCATCCACATTGGCGTTCGCAGATCTTCAAGCTATTTCCAGCTAATGAATTTTATGACTATCTGGATGGTTCAATACCAAAACCTCAAAAATAGATTATAATATCTGATAACACACTTGTACCCAGCAGTGCTTACAATACTTGGATGTTGATTGACTAGAATATGGCTTCAACACTTTTTTCGACAATCTCCTCATCTCCTTCTACCATATGTGCTTAACCTTGAAACATGTAAAGACATTTGGATCACCTTAGATCAACACCTGCAATCCACGAACAGATCTCGTACGTATACTTCAGCTTAAAAATGAATTGCATCAGCTACAAATGCGAGATCGAACTATGATGCAATACATCTCCAAAATCAAGCAAAAGGTCGATGCCATCCAAGCTGCAAGATCCTTAATAGAACCTAAGGACATCATCTTGTATACAATGAATGAATTGCCTACAGTGGAAAATGCCTTTAAAATAGCCATACGTACTAAATTACACGTTATCAAATTGGATGATTTGTATGCCTTACTCTGTAGCGAAGAAGTCAATAATGCTGCAGATCAAAAGGCATTGAGCATACCTCTGTCAATCAAGCTGATTCTTCATTTACCTTAGCAGCATTCTGAGGACGCAGTCATGGAAGGTCTAATAACTCTAGAGGAGGCCACAATTACAATTCACCTGCTCGTGGAGGAGGATGACATTCATCCCCTCCCATTGAATGTCAAATTTGTTTCAAACCGGGACATTCAGTTGTTTCTTGCTGGCATAGAGGAAACTTCTCTTACCATCCATCTCAACTACAAGCCCTTCTGGCTCATGAAGATGCTTAAACCACAGACTAGTTTTTAACTCCAGTGCTTAAAACCATCTCACATTTGATGCATCGAAATTACAGTCATCTCAACCATAGCATGGAAGCTCTCAGGTTCATGTTGACAGCAAACACCAATTACCCATTGTACATTCGAATCAATGAATCATATTGATACCATCCAGTAAGCTTATTCTTACTTACATTCTTCTCGTACCACACTTAACTCACAACGTACCTTCTATCAGTAAATCGGCTAACACATTATAATTCTTGTAATATTATCTTTTATGCTCATGGTTTCCTTATTACGGACTCCAAGACCCATAGGACTCTGCTTCAGAGATCATCCCAATATGGCCTCTACCCCATTAAGTCATCAGTTGTTTCATCATCTTTGCCTGCACACAAGTTTACTACAGCTCTCTTTGCTTTGTCAAATAACTCAATCTCTTAGCATCAACAACTCAAGCACCCATCTGCTTTCACTCACAAATTACTGGCGTCGGCCTTTTCTCATCCTCGTTCCATCATCTCATGCAATTCCTTTGCTCATGAAAAGAGTCACAGGCTTTCCTTTTCGTTATCTGTGCATAGACCTACTAAATATTTAGAAATAGTTCACACTGATGTATGGGGGTCCTTCCCCAATTTTGTCTACACAATAGTTTAAATACTACATTGTCTTTGTAGATGACTTTATAAGATACACTTCGGTGTATTCGTTGAAATCAAAATTTGATGCATTCTCTATATTTCGTTAGTTCAAACTATTGTAGAACACCAATTTCAATTGCCCATTAAAATAATTCAATCTGATTATGGCAGTGAATTTCTTAATTATAAGTTTCAAAACTATTTAAAATTTATGGGTATATTTCATTATCTCACATGCCCTTATACGCCACAGCAAAATGGCATCGAGCGCAAGCATCACTACTTATTAGAAACCATGAGAGCACTTCTTTTGCATGCCAATGTACCCTCCAAGTATTGGGTAGACACCTTACTCACATATGCATACCTTATCAATAGGTTACCCTTAACCTCCCTCCAAAACATCTCCCCATTTCAAAAGCTTTATAATTGATTATCTATATATGACCACTTTCGTGTCTTCAGCTGCTTATGCTGCCCCTGGCTCCCTCCTATATATCAATCGCCACAAATTCCCACCCCGCTTCCTTCCCTGTGTATTCCTTGGGTATGCCACTCAATCTAAAGGTTTCAAGCACTTGGATACAACCACATGACAAATTTATATCTCCCGCCATGTCCAATTCTTCGAATATATATTCCCATTTCAAACATCATCTACAACTCCATCAACCACTATACCTTCCGTAACAGCTCATTCGGACCAATTCAACATTCACCCTCTAGCACATGTACCAATTCCTTCCCTACTTAGCTTCATTACAACATCCACACAAAGTATACCCCCAGCCCCTCTAACATCAATTCCCTCATTTAATCTTCCATCTATTCCCACATTTCCCACTTCTACATCAACACCTCCCTTAGTAATATCTCAAACCATGCCTGAACCTCCCCTAGCACCTCACCGTCATTCTATGATCACCCGCAAATAGACTGGACATCTTAAACCAATACTTATTTTTGATCTACACAATGTTCTTCCTGTTCTCTTACCTTTGATGTCCTTCACAGAAGCTAATAAGTATCCAGCTTGGCGAACTGCCATGTTTACCAAATTCTAGACGTTACTTCAACACGGTACTTGGTCCCTTGTCCCATCTCAATCAATTAGAACATCCTTGGATGCAAGTGGTTGTACAAGATCAAGTTCAATACATATGGTTCTATCTCATTTCATAAAGCTATGTTAGTAGCCCAAGGCTTTAAACAACAATTTGTCATAGATTATATAGATACCTTCAGCCCCATGGCTAAAGTTCCCACCATTCACCTTCTACTTGTTGTAGCCACCATTTTTTAGTGGTCAGTCCTCCACTTAGATGTTTTAAATGCCTTCTTACATGGCATTCTGAATGGAATAAGTCTTCATGAAGCAACCTCTTGGTTTTCAAGATCAACAACTCTCAAACCACGTCTGCAAGTTACACAAAACAATTCACAGGCTAAAACAATCACCTCGCCAATGGTTTGCTACATTTTCTTCCCATCTATTAGCCTATGGTTTCACTCAAAGAAAGTCTGACCCATCCTTGCTCTTTCTTCGTAAAGACTCGATCTCATTGTATCTCTTGGTTTATGTAAATGACGTACTGCTCACAGGTAATGACATATCAAGCTATCCTGGATCACCTACTTCGAAGTTTAAACTCCTCCTTTCGCATGAGGAACCTTGGTCCAGTCTCCAATTTTCTCAGAATTCAAATCACTAGACACAAGCATAGGCTGTTACTATCAAAGTCTCGTTACGTTGTTGATGTTCTCAATAAGGCGGGAATGCTTCACTATAACCCTGCTTCAAGTCCCTTGCCAACAAAACTTTAGCCTTTATTTTGTATGAACTCGGGAAAGTCGTCAGTCTATTGGTGAGGGGTCATCTTTAGGATTAAACCATTATTCTGAGTATCATACATGATCAGATATTGTTGGAGGAAGGTAAAGGGGGAGGGTATATGGCTTGAGTTCATAAGGTTATGCTTATGAGGGCAATTCATCTACCTTAGCATTTTATGATCCTAGTGAATGTGAAGAAAGTGTAAGCCAGAGGGTTGCAGCACTGATAAGAGAGATAGAAGAGATGAGAAAAATGAGATGTAGGCAGAGCTGTGATACTATAGAGATGAAAATCAAAAGAAGAAAGAGCAAGAGCAGTCACATGCATCACCAAATAACGAGGACACGAAGGATGATTATTACTCTTATTTGTTTGATGAATTTATGATGAAGTTTTGTGTGAACTTATTTGGTTTGATGAACTTATGTGAAAGCGAAGACTTTATTTATTTATTTGGTTTGATTAATTTATTTGTTTTGATGAACATATTTATAATAATTATTATGATTGATTATAGTGGCGTGTAACCCATATTTGTGATAATTATTGTATATTATGTACAGATTTAGAGTTTAGGATAAAATTCAGTTAATATAGAGGGGAGGCTATCAATTTTTTTTCAAATAATATAGGTTTCTAGCAGCCAACCGCGGTTTGGCCACCGGAAACATCGATACCGGACGACTAATCATAGTCGCCGGTAATTATCGGCGGTTTATAGATGATTGTCGGTGGTTATCCGATGATAATCTGACAGTTTATGATGTTCGCCGACATTTAACCATCGATAATTCTGCAGTTTGGCCGCCGATAACACCAATAATTTTAACAGCAGGTATGCCACCAATAAATAACTAGCAGTCACCGACATTACTATCGTCGAAAATTACGGGCCGTCTATGCCGCAGAAAGCTGCCAGTGATTAAAACCGTCTGAAAAAGGCCGTCGAAAATTATTTCCTATGCAATTTTTTTCGGCGGTTTTTGAACCACAGAAAAGTCGCTGGTTTTTTACAAAATTGCCAAAAATCTATCATTAAAACCACCGATAATGTCTGAATTTCATGTAGTGCAATGACTTCTCACATACTTTCACATTGCCTTACCCACACAAGACCTAATTCAACGCGACAACATTTTGGCACTAGCATTAGCAAATAACCTCGTATTTCATGCATGTACCAAACACAATGAGATTAACTATCACTTTATTCGAGACTTCATCAAGGCTCAATAGGCTATAGTGCATCACATTTCCTTCCATAATCAACTAGAAGAAATATTCACTAAACTGGTCTCCACCTTAAACACATTTTCAGCAGTTACGATCCAAGCTTATAATTCATCAACCATTGTCCGCTTTAGAGGGGGGAGGAATAGTAGACAAATAAAATCATTACAACATATTTTCACTTCTCCACTATTTTGTCACATAATAAACTGGTGTACATCTTGCAATCCTACAGTTTATCTCCTTCTACTTATATTAGCCATAAGATTTACTTAGCCAAGCTATATATTATAATGCAAGGTTTATTATAGCAATATACAATATATGAACTCTCTTCTTCCTCACTTGTTATTCCTTCTCTACCCTTCTTTGTTCTTCTTGCTTTGTTTTATGTGCATGTGATAGATCTTCACATATTTAAATACTGCTAGCCATCACTCAAACATCTAATAGGGTTGCCTAGCTATAAGCCAAAAGAAGAGAGAGTTCTCTAAGGTGATATAATCTCCATCAGTACTTTAGAGAGATATCCCTATTATGATGATGCCATCAAGTGCAAAAGACAATGAACCAGATCATAATAAAAGGATGGCAACTAGATCAAGCACTACAGGAAAATCTGTCATTACTGTCGGACTTTCCGGCGGATATTGTTACATCAGGAAAATCGGTGAACTAACCAGCGGAATATACGTCGGTAACTTAACGACAAAATGTCCGGTGAAATTTCCGTCATTGAAACACCGACACATATTCCGCCTGGTTTTCACCGGTATTTTAAAGCTTTCCGACGCAATTTCCGCCAATAATAATTGGCAGAATTACCTGCAAATATTACGCTGGCTTACTTAAACTCGACGAATACCGTCGTATTATCCGTTGGTAATATGACCGGAAAGTTTGACAGAAAGGGATCTCCACGCACAATTGGCTAGGAATTAGTTCCCACTTAGATTTATTTAGAAGTAAACAATCTATTTAGTTGTTCTAAAAACTATTCATCTACAATGGTGAAAATAGAGAAGAAGATCATAATATTGGTCAATGCAGTCATAACTTTGTTAATGGATTGATTAGCATGACAGTATATCAAAAGTAGATTAATGTTCTAAAAAATATGTCAATATGACAATAGATTTTAAAAATTTTAATGTGCACAATTAATTCATTTATGAGTCCCTTGATAATTCTAAATTATTGAAATATTCTTAAGGAGAGCAAATGACCAAAAGGTTCTCAAGGCCCCCCTTATGATTGAATTCACCTCTAGGGTTTGATTTTCAAAATTCTCACTAAGGTGATTTTCATGACATGTCAAAATATCTTTGGAGACACTTAGGCTTCGTTTGTGATAGCTTTCTTGTTGCTTCTTAAAGCAATTTTTTAGTATAAAAATTAAAATTTTGTACTAAAAAGTTTCCTTAAGAAACAATAAAAAAGTCATCCCAAACGAAACCTTAGATATGAAAAACTTGCTGATATATTTTTAGAGCTCCTTTAATGAAAACAATTACTAAAATGGCCATAAGCAAAAGTACTGATGATCAAACATAAACCTTGGATAAAAGATCTAACACAATTTGATCCAATAGCCACTAACCTTCCTATAATTCTTCTCTAAACACAAATTCTATATGAATTCAAATCTGCTAGAAGTCTGAATCAATCACTAACTTTCTTTCTTTTCCTCAAATTCTAGACTACAAACAAACCACAATGCAGCTTCAACACAGCAAAACAAGTTTTTTTCTTCATTAATTTTCATCCTAACTGAAAAAAAAAAAAAAAAATTCAATCTCACAAACACTTGAGAAGAGTCAGTTCAACATTTGAAGAGTCAGTGTATTCCAATTGCCAGCTCTGTCTTCCCAAAGTGATCTCCAGGTCAGGCATTTTCTTCATCATGAGCTTGCTGCTATCAGACGAGATGAGCCTCTCCTTAGCCATATTTCTTTCCTCCATTTGCAGCTGCATTGATGAATTTAAGGCTCTATCTTCTTTTCCCCATTTTTCCTGCTTCAGTTAATGTCCCAAAAGGTGTCAGTGATTTTAAATTAAAAATAACTCAGAATATTACATATTAAACATATTCATCAAATATATTCTTTGCTGAATCTGTTATTAATCAAAATTAAATTTGACTTAGGCTTGATTTGAGACAGCTTTCTTATTGCTTTGTAAAACAGCTTTCTATTATTAAAATTTATAGTTTAAAAAATTTTTGTACTAAAAAACTGTTTGAGAAAGCAGTAAGAAAGCTGCTCCAAAGAAAACCTTTGAGCCTCTTTGTAATGAATATAATTTTTATGTAAAGATAGGGAAAGTGACTTTTTTGAAAGCTGATGTATAAAATAACTTTGTAAAACAACTTTTGAGTACAAAAATTTATGATTAAAAAAATATTTGTATTAAAAAACTGCCTAAAAAAATAATAAAAAAATTGTCTCAAATAAAACTTAAGTTTCATGATATCTCTAAGAAATTAGTAATATAGCATGGGCTTCTATGTGTATATCCTTGCGAAGTAAATTAAAATTTTTTTCAATTATATTACTAATTACCTGTTGATTTTCTTTGCATTGGAAGCTGTCACTTCTAAGCAGTGTAAGTGATGGCACTCTTCTCATCAATGATGAATTCCAACCATTTTCTTCTGAGAAAAAGTAAGGCTCTCTGCTCACAAAGAATTTGAAGTTTGATTAAATCAAAACTAATTTTGATCATAAAATAAATAAAAGCCAATAAATTTCTTATATTGTGAAAACCAAAGTTTTTTTTTTTTTTAATTTTTTGGGACATTAGAGTCATTAAGACAAATTCATACATGCATTGATCACAGAAGTAAGCTTCGAATCCAAAACCTTTTGGTTAATAGTCAAAGCCCCCAACTATTAGACAAAGGCTTTGTTTGGGATGTCTTTCTTAATTACTACTTCGGTTGCATTTGGGACGTCTTTCTTACTGCTTTCTAAAGCAGCTTTTAAGTACAAAAAAATTTAGAACTAAAAAATTTTATACTATAAATCTGCTTCAAGAAGCAGTAGTAAGAAAGCCGTTCCAAATAAAACGTTCTTAAATCAACTTTTTAGTACAACAATTATAATTTTCGTACTAAAAAGCTGCTTTAAGAAGCAGTAAAAAATCGTCCCAAATGAAGCCTGAGATGAGCTACGTAAACCAAAGCTTTCCACTTACAGTAAAAACTAAAAAGTATCGAAGCAGTCTAAAAGAATTAGTCTGATCGTCCTGGCCGATCGCCACATCGTCCAGGACGATGTAACCAAATTCAAATCGTACAGGACGATTTTCTAGGACGATAATTTTGGTTTTTCTCTCGGGATTTTGCCATGCACTGATCGTCCCAAGACGATCCAAAATCGGCCTGGACGATCCCACTCTAGAAAAATCAGCTGTTTCAATGCACTGATCATCCTGGACGATCTCAATATCGTCCCGGACGATCGTGGGGGAAAAACTCAAATCTTGGAAGGCAAATCAAAGGAAGAAGCTCTCACAATCTCCCCACCTTAGAAAAATGTCATCCCGACATTTCCCTAAGGGTCCGAATCAAGATGAGACAAAACAAATCCAATCAATCAGAAAATTGTACAAATTACATCGAAACAGACAATAAACTAAACTCGTACCAGTCACATCTTCAGGCACTGAAGAAACATCTTCCACGCATTGCTTGTATGTTTTCAGTCTGAACATTCGGAACAGGTCCTTGCCTAATTCCAGAACTTGGGCATTCCGTCATTCTATGTTCATATGCACCACATCAGAAGCATTGCCCTGTTCTCCGATAACATTGTCCCGAATGTCTTTTCCCACAACATGTACAAACATTAAACATTGCTATGCTACCTTCCCCACTTTTCTTGCCACGGCCAGAGCGTTTTGCTAACTTGTCGCTCACCATTTGAGCGACCATGTTAGCAAACTTATTCATATTTCATATGTGAGCGGGAAATCAGTAGCAGACTCAACTATCTTTCCTTTCGGATCCATTGGCCTGGTCAATACAAATCATTCGAATCAAATAAAATCGTGGAAATCAAACACGTAAAACAAAACAAATCAAATAATGCAATCATCACTATTACTCTGGATATAAGCAAATTCTTTCACTACATTCGCTCTGATACCAATTGTGACGTCCCAGATATCAATAGTGAAAGGATTCGTCTGACATTCTTCCATATATATTCTTTTTTTTTTCTTTCTTCTCATTCAGATCAATACAGTAATCTAGAGATAATTGCATTACAGAAAAGAAATACAGAAAAGAGATACAACATATACTATAATTTACATTTCAACATATATACAGGTCAAAAAGAACGTCCAAAAGAATATGTACAATAGCCCTACGGCTACAAAACAAAAGCCTGTCATAGGCAACAAAACAATACGACACTAACAACCAAAGAAGCTTCACGCGGGAAGCTCTGCACCTGAAATATTAACCACATATAATGAGCTTAAATAGCCCAGCAGGTCACTAAAGCCTACAACTGAAATCAAAGCACGACACTGAAAACAATATGCAGGTCAATCAAATCAAGTCAAATCAATCAATCGTACATGATCAATGAGTCAATGCAGATACAAAATTCAACACGGAACAGAAATCAATAAAAATCATATACAACAATCAAATCAATAAATTAATAAACAATCAACCCAATCAATCAATCCATCAATGACCGGTATTATGAATCAATATATCAGTGGATCTATAATATCGGTATCCGTATCAGTAGCATCAATCATGTCCATGAATCAATGAATCCATAATATCGATAAATCAATAATCTCGGTATATGTATCCATAAATCAATACAATATCCATATCCATAACAATGTCGGTATCCATGAATCAATAACATACAATATTAATGAAATCGTGCAGTAACAGAAACCCATAAATTCGTCAATAAATCCAATCAGTAAAACGTCAATTTAATATAATAAATCCGTCAATATCAATAAATGAATCAGAAATCATCAAGTCATGCCTATCAGGAAATCCATACAATGCAATATCGTACACATTCAATTTCATACAATTGTCTTACTGAACAAGCATAAACACTGGCTATTATCAATAGTGCTGTTGTAGAAATCCATAGTGCTGTTGTAGAATCCATATTGCTGTTATAGATATCCATACGTTGGTTTCAATAAGAGTCGTCACTCTGTGCCCGTCGGCCACCCGTCGGCATATTAAACTCCTTATAACTCCCAATCGTTATATCAATGGTCAATGGTTTAAAGGAAAGCCCGTCGGCCCACCATCCTGTACAGGTCAAGTCAATCTCCAACCAACGTTCAACCAGGTTTCCACTTGTCTTTCAGTATTAATAGTCAATTCAATAGTCAATATAAGAACAATGCAGAGCAATCATATCAACATTCATATGCATATCTATTCAATTCATCAATCTTAGAAAAATCGGAAATCGTACGAAATTTCTGCGGCGTAACGGCAGTCTATCAAATTTACACAAAAATCCTACAAAATCACAATTCACCAAATTACAATAGAATGTTCACGACAATAATATAAGACTATTATTCTACTGAATCAATATCAATAAACATCATGATATTTTTCTATTCGATCAAAATCACGTAGAACCCAAAATAACCGGTGAAATCGTTCCAGAAAAAAATCAAACCGTGTAGAATATTCGTATCTATAACATATTAAAAGTTGTGCGGTGAAAGTTGTGTCAATACAAAACCGAGTCCATTTTTTGATCACAAAAATACAAAATAGTGCACAATACGATCAAAACTCAATATCTATTAAAACAGAAAAAGGATTCGGAGTCCTTACCACGAGATAAACACTTTTCCCAACAGCGGCGTCGGACGAAAAGCTCTCAGCGGTCTCCGAAAATGAACTTTTCCTTCGCTTTCCTTCTCTTTCTCTCTCCTCAGATATTTTTTTTATAAAATATCTTTCTCTCTCCTCAAAACGAGCTATTTCCTTATAACATTAGTCTGATCGTCCTGGCCGATCGCCACATCGTTCAGGACGATGTGACCAAATTCCAATCGTACAGGACAATTTTCCAGGACGATAATTTCGGTTTTGCTCTCGGGATTTTGCCATGCATTGATCGTCCCAGGACGATCCAAAATCGGCCTGGACGATCCCACTCCAGAAAAATCAGCTGTTTCAATGCACTGATCGTCCTGGACGATCTCAATATCATCCCGGACGATCCTGGGAGAAAAACTCAAATCTTGGAAGGCAAATCAAAGGAACAAGCTCTCACACCTACTTCATACAATACGAGTAGTAAAAATCAAGGTATCATCCAGGACGGAATCCGGGATGATAAAAACTCGTCTTTGTGCATCGTATTGTATGATATACATCGTATAATACAATTAGACAAAATAAGAGATCGTCCAGGATGAAGTCCGGGACGATCAAAACTCATTTCTGTTCATTGTCTAGTACAAACATGTTCGTACATCACGAGTACCAATCAGTGATTTACACCTTGATTTATTCCGCTAATCACAGGTTACTTTAAGTAAGTGTTCAAAATAATTCGTACAGTACGAATTACTTCGTACAGTACGAACGACTAATAAATTTGCTTAAAATAATATGGAAGCTAGGGTTTTGGATTAGTAACACATCGTATAGTACGATACAAATCGTATAGTACGATACAAATCGTACAGTACGATCTGTTCACAGAAATACGATTCAACTAGATCAGATCGTATAGTATGATCAACATAAAAAAAAACTATATTTTTCTTTTAAAACCCTCTCCCCCTGTGTGTGTGCATGATTGCTCATACTTACATGCAGTTTGTGGCCAGACTCAAGAAAAGAGAAAATAAAATAAATAAAAAATTACAAGGTTATAGACTCACACTCCTACTCTACCCAGTCTTGAGTCTTTCTATTGGTCTGAGTAACTTGTGATCTTCCTGAAATGTTAGTATTCACAGACAATAGCAAAAATCAAAGATATTCAATGAATAATATTTCATGCGACATTATTTGTCATCATCAAAATCTCAAATTCGGGGTCATGGATTGCAACACATATTCCACCGAGTTTTCACCAGTATTTTAAAGTTTTCAGACACAATTTTCGCCAGTAATAACTGGCGGAATTACCGACGAATATTGCGCTAGTTTACTTAAACTCGACGAATATATAGCCATCAACATATTATCCGTCAGTAATATGACCGACTGCTAATTCACCGGAAAGTTCGACGGAAAGGGATCTCCATGCACAATTGAGTAGGGATTAGTTCCACTTAGATATATTTATAAGTAAACAATCTATTTAGTTGTTCTAAGAACTATATTCATCTATAATGGTGAAAATAGAGAAGAAGACAATAATATTGGTCAATGCAGTCATAATTTTGTTAATGGATTGATTAACATGATATTATATCAAAAGTAGATTAATGTTCTAAAAAATATGTCAATATGGCAATAGATTTTAAAATTTTTAATGTGCACAATTAATTAATTCATTTATGAGTCCCTTGATTATTCAAAATTATTGAAATATTCTTAAGGAGAGCAAATGACCGAAAGATTCTCAAGGCCCCCTTATGATTGAAGTCACCTCTAGGGTTTGAATTTCAAAATTCTCACTAAAGTAATTTTCATGACATGTCAAAATATCTTGGAAATATTTAGGCTTTGTTTGGGATGACTTTTTTGTTATTTCTTAAAGCAGCTTTTAATTAAGCACAAAAATTTTTAAGAAGCAACAAAAAAATTGTCCCAAACGAAGTCTTATATATAAAAAAGTTACTGATATATTTTTAGAGCTCCTTTAATGAAAATAATTACTAAAATGACCATATACAAAAGTACTGATGATCAAACATAAACCTTGGATAAAAGATATATCTAACACAATTGGATCCAATAGCCACTAACCTTCCTATAATTCTTCTCTAAACACAAATTCTATATGAATTCAAATCTGCAAGAAGTCTGAATCAATCAATAACTTTCTTTCTTTTCCTCAAATTCTAGACTACAAACAAACCACAATGCAGCTTCAACATAGCAAAACAAGTTCTTTTCTTCATTAATTTTCATCCTAATTGAGAAGAAAAAAAAAAGTTTCAATCTCACAAACACTTGAGAAGAGTCAGTTCAACATTTGAAGAGTCAGTGTATTCCAACTGCCAGCTCTGTCTTCCCAAAGTGATCTCCAGGTCAGGCATTTTCTTCATCATGAGCTTACTGCTATCAGACGAGATGAGCCTCTCCTTAGCCATATTTCTTTCCTCCATTTGCAGCTGCATTGATGAATTTAAGGCTCTTATATCTTCTTTTCCCCATTTTTCCTGCTTCAATGTCCCAAAAGGTGTCAGAGATTTTAAATTAAAAATAACTCAGAATATTACATATTAAACATATTCATCAAATATATTCTTTGCTGAGTCTGCTATTAATCAAAATTAAATTTGACTTAGGCTTCGTCTGGGACGGCTTTCTTACTGCTTCTTAAAACAGTTTTTTAGTTTAAAATTTATAATTTTTGTACTAAAAAGTTACTTTAAGAAGCAATAAAAAGTCTTCCCAAGGCTTCATTTGAGACAGCTTTCTTATTGTTTTGTAAAACAACTTTCTATTATATAAATTTATAATTAAAAAAAAAATTTATGCTAAAAAATTGCTTGAGAAAGCAGTAAGAAAGCTATTTCAAACAAAACCTTAAAGCCTCTTTGTAATGGATGTAATTTTTTTATAAAGATAGGGAAGTGACTTTTTTAAAAGCTGATGTATAAAAAAAACTTTGTAAAACAACTTTTGATCAGTACAAAAATTTATGGTTCAAAAAATATTTGTACTAAAAAACTGCTTTAAAAAACAATAAAAAAATTGTCTCTAATTAAGCTTAAGTTTGATGATATCTCTAAGAAATTAGTAATATAGCATGAGCTTCGATATACTACTAATTACCTGCTGATTTTCTTTGCTTAGGAAACTGTCACTTCTAAGCAGTGTAAGTGATGGCACTCTTCTCATCAACGATGAATTCCAACCATTTTCTTCTAAGAAAAAGTAAGGCTCTCTGCTAAAAAAGAATTTAAAGTTTGATTAAATCAAAGCTAATTTTGATCATAAAATAAATAAAAGCCAATAAATGTCTTATATTGAGAAAACCAATGGTTTATTTTATTTTATTTTATTTTTGGGCCATTTGAGTCATTAAGGCAAATTCACACATATATCACATAATTAAGCTTCGAATCAAAAACCTCTTAGTTAACAGTAAAGCCCCCAACTAACAGGTGAAGGCTTCATGTGGGATGGCTTTCTTAATTACTACTTCGGCTGCATTTGGTACGGCTTTCTTATTGTTTTCTAAAGCAGTTTTTAAGTACACAAAATTTTAGAACTAGAGAGTTTTATACTATAAATATGCTTCAAGAAGTAGTAAGAAAGCCGACGTCCCAAACAAAACGTTCTTAAAGCAACTTTTTAGTACAACAATTATAATTTTCGTACTTAAACACTATTTTTTAAGAAGCATTAAGAAAGCCATCCCAAACGAAGAAGCCTGATATGAGCTGTGTAAACCAATGGTTTTCACTTACAGTAAAAACTAAAAAGTATCCATACTTTCTAAAAGAAGCAGCTTCAAATAAATGTGTTCATTCAAAGAAGCATTTTGTCAAAATAAGTACTGTGATATTTATCATTCACTTGTCTGTAAACCAGCACTAGAGCAATGGGAGCTATAGGTCTCCTCCAATACTAACAAGCTGACAGCGACAATCCAACGGCATCCAAAGATAAATGTGCAAAATGATAATTTATTTCCACATTATTATTTTAATAAATCACTTTTCTCAAATGCCAATTAATTATTTTGGGAGGATTTACAAAAATATCCTATAATTTTTATATTTTCACATATATAACATCTAAATTTATGTATTTATTTACATATTTTTTAATATCTCAATCATTTCTTATATATGTGTTTTTTTTTATATCAAGGTCAGTTAAGGCTTTGTTTGGGACATCTTTCTTTTTTGTTTATTAAAGTAGTTTTCTACTAAAAAATTTATACTAATTAAAAAGCTACTTTAAGAAGCAATAAGAAAGCCTTCTCAAACAAAATCTAAGTTAAATTCGACTCGAATCTAAAACCTCTTTGTTGATAGTCAAAGCTCCTAACGGACAAATCAAGATGAGCGTAAAACTACTGGCAAAGTGTCCTTTTGTAGATAAGGCTGGTGGAGTTTAAAGTTCAATCTCTCATAGTTTGAAATTTTAATAAAATTTCAGTAACTGTGACTGTGAGTCTCCTTGTAAAACATTGTAACTTTCCCCATGGATAGTACTAGAGAAGCAGACAGAGAGATGGGAACTATTTAAAGGTATACATTTATGAAAATAAATGCAACTGAGGAGAAAATTAAAACTAATCTATGCACAATAATATTTTGAAAATTTCATCTGTCCAATAAATAGAAACTTAAAAAATTATATATACATATATATTATAGTATGAATTTTATAAATACTACTGAGGACACAAGTACTAGAGAAGCAGACAGAGAGATGGGAACTATTTAAAGGTATACATTTATGAAAATAAATGCAACTGAGGAGAAAATTAAAACTAATCTATGCACAATAATATTTTGAAAATTTCATCTGTCCAATAAATAGAAACTTAAAAAATTATATATACATACTACTGAGGACACAACATTGTGGTTAGGGACTAAGATTTCGTTTGGGATAGCTTTCTAACTACTTCTTAAAGCTGTTTTTTGGTACAAAAATTTTATTTTTTGCACTAAAAGCTGCTTTAAGAAGCAATAAGAAAGCTGTCCCAAACAAAGCCTATGATTTTGTTTGGGAGAGTTTTTTTATTGCTTTATAAAGTATCTTTTTAGTATAAAATTTTTTCGAATTAAAACTCTTTGTACTTAAAAACTGCTTTAGAAAGAAGAAAGAAAACTGTCACAAACGAAGCTTACTTTTGTCAATAATAAAATCATACTAAGGCTAAATTATAAACAAAGGGTGTTATCATTTAGCATGTACTCTCATTCACATCATATTTTGAAAAAAAATTATAAACTTCTTAATTACTCATTAACTATGGAGAGAACGAAGATGCTTGATTGATAAAATAATGATTAAGAGTACTTGGTGAATGTCTTATCACAATCTTTCATCAATTTCTCCATTTTCTTAAGTCTATATTGTATGAGTACTAATCATGAAAATATACATATTTTTAGTGAAAACATATAAATTAAGTTTTTTTTTTTTAATTTAAGAAACTTATAAATTCAATTTTATTATTGAAAAAATAAATAATATAGTTTATTAAAACATATCTATTATTTAATATATATTAAAAAATTCATGTACCTGTTTATGCCCATATTCTCTTATATAAAGCATACACCTCTCAATCATTTATTAATATTGAACAATTCAAATTTCTTCAGCTAATTTTGACTCCCTTTATTTATTTTTGTGCATTTGTTCTGCCATCTTTCTTTATGACACATCACATGACTTGTTCTTTCAGTCAAACAGTTTGTTACATAACACAACAGCTATAAATGCAACGTTATTATTATTATTTTTTAACGAAGCTAGTGTACAAGAACAGTTTGGCATTTAAATTTCAAAAGGTAATTATCAAAATTATAGAAAATTTTATCTCTAGAGTCTTATGTTTTATTTGGACGGTTTTCTTATTACTTTGTAAAGTTATTTTTAGTAAAAAAAAATTCTTAAAAACAAAGAAAAAATAGTAGCCTAAAGGGTTCCAAATAAAGATTTAAATAACGAATCAATTCTTTCTTCATTTGGGATGATTTTCGTACTACTTCTTAAAGCGGTTTTCTAGTACAATAATTAGAATTTTTTAACTAAAAACCTACTTTAAGAAGTAGTAAGAAAGCCGCCCCAAAGGGAGCCTCATTCCCCAGGAAAATTATTACGTGTGGCATCCAGATTCATCTAGAGGTGGATCCGAACACGCCATGTCACCAGGGGATCAGTTCATCCTGATGATGTGGTGCATCCAGATTCACCTCCGAACAGTCTGAACATCACACTAATAATCTCTCAATTCCCTGAACCAAAACAGCTAGCTAGGTCGTCAGTCAATATCATAACTAATTTATTCATCATTTTCGCATTTAATATTCAAATCCTCGAGCCATGTATTATTAAATAATCCTCAAGTTTGAACTCTGACCCAGCTAATAACTCCATCAAGTTGCATCCAAGGAAAAACAAAGGTATTTTATTAAATAGAGATTAAACTAAGCAGATATTGTCAGCTTTTTGGCTTTGCAGACAAATGGCATATAGAACTAGAGAGTTCATGTTGGACATTTGCAACAGGAATGTCAAATATTGATTTATATAATCCACTATGGAGATCGAGTAATTAAGACCAAACTTTAGTTGGAATAGTTTTCAAAACTCTTAAATTTTGTTTGAGATAAGTACACTACAGGAAAATGCTCAGTTACCGACGGACCAAACTTTAGTTGGAATAGTAAGCCGGTGCAAGGAATATTTTAAACACCAACGAGAAAACTGACGGAATATGCGCGAGTATTCTAATGGCTACTGTCGCATATTCCGCTGATTAGGTTAGTCCGCCATTTTTCTAGCGTATGTCTATAACCTGGAAAGACTGACGGTAATGACAGATTTTCTTGTAATGATATAATAAATTAAAATTCTTATATGAAAGAAAACCGAAGTTTTAATTAATGCTATATACTTAAAAAATTTCAGTACCAATGAACAATTTCTAAGAAAACTTTTTCTATAAAGTATCAAAGCATATTATTGCAGAAAATAAGAGTTATTTTCACTGTGATTTAAGATGAGATAAGTTAGAGTGGACCTGTGCAGTGGCGTAGGTGGAGTTGGTGCACTGAGGGAATAAGAAGAAGAGTTGATTCCAGCTTTTTGATCAAATGGCAGCTCTCCCTCCACTTCTAGCATTTGGCTCAGCCCCATTTCTGACTGCCCTCGCCCTTGTCCTGCAAAACATTTCACATCAGCAACACTAACTTACAAAATATGCTTGAGATCTAGTTTTAATGGTCACCAAACAGAATAATTCGTCAGAGGAAAACTCCACAGCCTGCAACAATGGCTTTTCAACTCAGAAAATTATTAACTAGCTATTCCATCCTATATACAGGCTAAATACAAAAGCCATAGTATTATACCAGTGGCAGCTCCTCCTCTGTCTGTCGTCTTCACAGTTCTATACATCTGATAAGAGTTCAAAGGAAGAAAATATCATTTGTGCTCTATTATTAGCTGCTCTACAAGAAAACCCTAACCCTAACTCAGTAAAAGCAAAAGGAATGAATAAAAGAACAACTTGTTTTGTTTTGTTTTTTATTATCTCACCTGGAGATGGCTCTTAACATGTGCAAGTGTTAGATCCTTCACATTCATTAGCTCTAACACAGATTTTGGCGTAGCTCCTACAAAACAAATTGAGCTAAGGATTGAAAGAACTTAAATGGCAATAAATTCTTTCAAAGGGGAGGTTTAAGGACCTTTAATTTAGATCATAATCATGAAGAAAAAAAGCTAATTTGAGGACTTACTCTCATGGCCGCCCAGAAGCTGGACGGCATGGACGAAGTGGGCATGGAGTGAAGTCGTCCACCGCATCCTCGGCGCACGACTGCTTCTCTTCCCTCCATGCCCAGTTCTAGAACTCCTCTTGAATCCATTGATATGAGTACTGTTATTAAGATTGGGCTTGTTCGTCGTTGGCGCCGGCGATGATATGGCCTCGAGGACCAGACTCAGAGTTGGATCTGCCTCATCAGTTGTGGAACTACTGAGGGATCCATAGAAATGCCTTGAATCTGCGGCGAAGGAGATCGCCGGAGGACTGATTTGAAGAGAGAGGTCAGGAAAGTTGGTGGCGGTGGTTGCAGTTGTCATTGGAGAGGAAAGTGAGATGAACAGGTCATACAAGGAAGTGAGTGGTGAAGATTGAATAGATAAGTAAAGGGAAATTAAGGAGTCGACCAGCGAGAGAAGATAGTGAAATAATTGAGAGAAAGTAGCAGAGAAGAGCAAAAGGGAGAGGAGGTGAAGTTAGATAAATATAGAGAAATGAGTTGTGATTAGGTCATGAGTGCCTTATGATACCAATTGATGTAATAAAGAGTGCACAAAACCATAGAGAATAGAGAAGAGAGAGAGATAGAGAGAGAGAGAGAGAGAGAGAGAGAGAGAGAGAGAGGAGGTGCAGGGAGGAGCTATAATACTTCCTTAAGAGGCAGATGGATGTAAAGGAATTTCAGTGTCCAAAACAGGAAAGTGGCACAGGGAATAAAACAGTGAAAAAAGAGGAAGAATACTGGAGGATTGTGCATTTTAAGTTTGCAGAGGTATAATTCCTAGAGAGAGAATGAAAGATTTTTTGCCGTATTCGTGAAAAGGGAGAGGAGGATGAGTTCAGGCCTATTAAATGAAGGGTAGAGAGAGAAATGGGTCTTGGTGTTTGACGTCAAAGAGATAGGGACCTAATCTACTCACCTTGAGGTATCTTATTTATTACATCCTTAACAGACAGAAGAAGGCAACGCATCCATTGAAATGTCAGCAGTGGAGGCAACTTTGGGAAATGCTATTTAAATTAAATTTTTAGGCGCTTGAGCCCCTAGTTTTGTAAATAAATTTTTTAATTTTGATTGGTCAGAATTAAATGTTTATCTTATTAAAAAATTAAAACAATAACAACATCAACCCTTTGTCCCAATATGTGGGGTCGGCTATATGAATCCTTTTCTACATTGTGTTTTGTTAAAAGTAAAATTCTCATCTAAATCTAATAAAGAAATATCATTTCTAATATTTTATAACAAAGTCTTTTTAGGTCTACCTCCATCTTTCTTAACATAAGTCAAATATAATACATCTACTTTCCTAACCGGGTCATCGGACGGCCATCATTTTTTGTGACCAAATCATCTAAGGCGACACTCTCTAATTTTATCTTCTATTGGAGTTACTCTAGCTTTTCTAGTATATGCTCATTTCATGTCCTATCTCTAAGAGCAAAGCTACTAATCCACATGAGCATCCTCATCTCTACAACATTTAATATTATGCTTCTCTTTTAATGGCTAACACTCTGCATCATAAAACATTGCATGTCTCACTATTATTTTTTAGAAATTTCTCTTAAGTTTGAGTAGTACTTTTTCTATCACACAACAAGCTTGCTGTATTCCTCCACTTTAACCATCCAACTTAAATTCTACTAATAATATCCCTAACTATTTCACCATCACTTTGAACAATAAACCCAAAATATCTAAAACGTGTACTTTTATTAATGACTTGATCACCCAAAGTCACAATCTCCTCACTAGATCTATTATTATTAAAATTACACTCCATATATTCAATTATAGAACTACTCAAATGAAAGCCTTTAGACTCTAAGGTTAACCTCCATAATTCAAGTTTACCTTCAACTTCCTATCGAAGTATTATTAACAAGAAGAATATTATCATAAAAAAGCATACATTGAGGTACAACCTCTTGTAAATGTTTAGCGAGAACATCCTTGAATAAAACATAAAGATATGGGCTTAAGGCTGATCATTGATGTAATCCTACTGAAATAGGAAAATACTTGTTCTAACCACCTTGGGTTGGAACACAATTAACAGTGCCTGCATACATATCCTTAATGCCATGAATATAAGCAACATTAACCCCTTTCTTATGTAGAACTCTCCATAACACTTCTCTTAAAACTTATCATATCCTTTCTCTAAATCAATAATAATCATATATGGATTCTCCTTGTTCTCTAAATACTTCTCCTTCAAATCCCTCAATAAGTGTGACGTCCCAGACATCTATAGTGAAAGGATTCGTCTGACATTCTTTTTCTTCTTCTTTTTTTTTTCTCAGATCAATACAGACATCCAGAAATGATAATTGCATTACAGAAAATAAATACATCAAAATACTATAATTCACATTTCGACATTTCATATACACAGTTCAAAAGAACATGTATATCCAAACGAACATGTACAATACCCACTCGGGCTACAAAATAATGCGAGAACAAAAAACTACGAAAAGACTATACTAGCATCTGACAGAAGCTTCACGCAGGAGGTTCTGCACCTGAAATTATTAACCACATATAATGAGCTTAAATAGCCCAGTATGTCACCAAAGCCTACCACTAAAATCAAAGCACGATACAGAAACAATATGCATGTCAACCAATCAAATCAATAACAATCACTTACACATGATCATTGAATCAATGCAGGTACGAAAATCAGTACAGAAACAGTAATTAATGTAGTAACGAAAATCAATGTATAAATAATAGAATCCAAAATCATTAGTGATAGAATCAGTGAACAGTAGAAAATCTATAATGTTCAATAAATCAGTACGTGCATCAAATCTCTACAGCAGTCATCTTATTTATCCCATCAGTCTATAACATCAGTCGAGTCAATGAAGTAGAATTGTATCACAGCATACCAACATACACTTGCAAACTCCAGATATTTATCACTTGCTCAATTAATCATATGCAACCCAAAAAATCAATATCCCGTGCTTAGTGAATCACATGTCACTTGCTCAGTATATCACGTGCATAAAGTTAGTACAGTGAATCAGTAGCAGCAGCGTAGGTATCCATATCAATAATAATCCAGTGACGACAATAACGATTATACGATAACAGTGAAATCGTGTAGTAACAGTAAATCCGTAAATCTGTCAAATCAAATATGATTAACATCACTCAATCATATCAATAGAATCAATCAGATCAATAAAGAAATACTTCCGGTCAATAATGTCAAATGATATGAAATCACATAAAACAATCAAATTAATAATAATAATGAAAAGCAATCAAATCTATCAATACAGTAAAATCATATTCTAGATCACGTGTTCAATGTATCACATGAATCACATGTATCGGTCAGTATTTGGTGTATCATGTGCTATAAGATCAGTAAAATGAATCAGTAGTATTAGTGAATCAGTAGTATCAGTATCGGTATCAGTATCTGTAGTATCAATAAATCAATAGTATCAATAAGTCTATAGTATCGATGAATCAATAATATTGGTACCCATAAGATCAATGAATCAATGAATCGATGCAATATCAATATCCATATCAATATCTGTAATCAGTGACATGTACAATATGAAATATCAATGAAATCGAGCAATGACAGGGAACTCATAAATCTGTACAGAATTCAGATAATCATAGAAATCATATATAATAAAATGAAATAAGATATTCAGATACTTGATTAGAATCAAACAGCTGATACATAAGAACTGAATTTATTTTGAATAGTATAATATTCAAGTCAGATTTCGCAGAACCAACGAAATCGTACAGAACAAATTTCCAACGATTTCGCAGAACCAACAAAATTTCCACAAAATTCACAAATTCAAAAATCACCAAATTACTATAAATCATGTAAAACAACGTTACAAAGCTTTACTTGTACTGAAGCAATATTTTTCAACACCCAAATAATTTTCTATTCGATAAAAAACGCACAAAATTCAAAATATATGGTAAAAACTTTCCAGAAAATATTCAAATCGTGCAAAATCATCAGTTTAATAACATACCAAAAGTTACACGGTAAAAGTTTCGTCAATACAAAGATATGCACATTTTTCGGTAACGGAAACACAAAACTGAGAAGAAAAATACCAAAACTCAACTTTGAAATCAGAAATAGGATTTAGATTCCTTACTACGAGACGAACAATTCTTTCAACAGCGGCGTCGGACGAAAAGTGCACCGCGAGCTCTAAAACCCAACTTCTTCTTTCTCTTTCCTTCTCTTTCTCTCTCCTGCCTTTTTCTCCTTTTTCAAAAAATATCTCAAAATATCTCAAATCCTCAATTTATCGAGCAGGATCGTCCCGGACGATTCCCATTCGTCCCGGGACGACCTCCTCTTCACTCAAAACGTCCAGACGAAATTAATTCTAATTTTCTTCGTCCATGGACGAAACTCTCTGTTCGGTTCGTCCCGACGGTTCGTCTCGACCCTTACAGGTTCATCCAGACAAACCATACAGATTTCTTCACAATTTTCTTCAGTTCGTCCCGTACTATGGCCAGTTCGTCCGGACTAACAACACTAAAAAAAATCAGCTTCGGAGGAGTTTTACAATAAGTGTATATCTTTCATAGTAGACTTAATTGACATAAATCTAAATTAATTTTGAGAAACATTAGTGCCACACCGCAACCTATGCTCCATAACTTTCTCATAGTTTTAAAGTATGACACATTAACTTAATTCACGGACCAAGTCATAATGCACATACAATTGAGAAGGGCTATAGGAGGTTGAAGATGACACCAGGATCATTCTTTCCCTCCAATTTCTTAGTCTTGATATCGTTGGATGGCTATGTATACATCCTCTAATAGCTCTGAGGTTTTCAATCTTAGTAGTTCATTCTTCAAACGATTAAGATATCGAGGTTTCATATGGTCCGCTATGCTTTAAGTGACCAATCCCATGTTGTCACTTGGAAAGTGCATGTATAGTCAGTAACTGACAGTGTGAATAGCTTAATACATGAATTTAAGTTGTATTTAATGACCATAATTTCAAAAAAAACTCATAACTCCTTATCTAGTGAACCAATTTAGACAAATAACTCCTCTATGGATTTAGAATTTAAATTCCTTTCTAATGAACCTATTTTAAAAGTCTAATGATTAATATTTTTATGGAAATGTTATGTTTATACAAATGCATTATTCTCATTATTAATGGTCTTAAACACATTATATAAAAGTCAAATTTGGTTTGGGAGCTCTTAGGGATGTGCTAAAAATCCCTAATTTTTCCCAAGATAGTTTAAGTAATTCACTATACTATGTGGAATTTCCAAAATATTATAAGGGGCTGTTTGGTTGGAAGTAAAGTGAGTGTAAATTAAATGAAATGCTGGGTTTTAAGAAGTTTGGTGTTTGATTGGATGAAAAATAAATCCAAGGTAAAATAAAGTGAATGCAATGTATTGTATTCTAGATCATTTTTGAGGTAATTAAACTGTTCTTGCCCAGTTTTGAGCGAGAACTATTTACACTGCTCAAAAACTTCCTTGACCACCAACGACAACCACAATCTCCACCACAACCTCACCGTTGCCTGCCAGTAGACACAATCCACCGCTTGCCACTAGCCACAATCCACCTTGATTCACTTGATAACTCCTTCCTTTGACGACGTTTCTACATATCATCGGATCTGAAACCACACATCCTCACTGTTCTCTATTGGATCGAAAGTAATGACGAAAATGGGAACTTGCACTTTCTCGCTGCCAAAGTAGCCATCTTTCTTTCTTTTGTGCGCTTCTTTTGCCAAATCATGTTAAATCCACCGAATGACGAGATTTAAATTTAGGTGGATTTACTCGGATTTACATCGTAAATCTGTAAATCAAGGATTTATGCAGGCGTCAAATTTACGCGACCTCTAAAAACCATTGGCTATATTTACCTTAAATCCTGCTTAAATCTCGAGGTAAATCCGATACCAAACAGCCCCTATGGTCAGCATGAAGGATAAAACCACCACTTCAATTTTTCCCCTTGCTTGATAACTTCGAAATACCGCAGCTGCTGAGATTTAATTATGCTTTGAACAATGCAAACTTCTGGCATCGCTGAGGCATTTTCATTGTGGCCCCTAACATTTAAGTTCTTTATATGAACTATAACAAAAAAAATATAACATGAAAAATCCTGACAAGCCTCACACTCATGCTCCCCTATTCTTCTGACAGTCTTGATCAACCTCCATTCGTGCTCCCTTGCTCTGACATGAAATTGTTAACCACATATAATGAACTTCAAAAAGCCCAGCACGTCACCAAAGCCTACAAATGAAATCAAGGCACGGTACGGAAGCAATATGCATGTCAATCAGTCAAATCATAGCAGTCAGTTACACCTGATCATTGAATTGATGCAGATCGATACGAAAATCGGTACATAAATAATAATCAATACAACAAAAATCAATGTATAAATAATATCAATACAAAAATTGGAATCAATGTAGATACGAAAATCAGTACAGAAATAGAAATCAATGTATAAACAATATAATTCAAAATCATCAGTGATAGAATCAGTGAAGAGTAGAAAAATCCATAAAGCTCAATAAATCAGTACGTGAGTCAAATCTCTATAGAAGTCGTCTTATCTATAACATCAGTCAAAGCAATGTAGTAGAATCATATCAAAACATACACTTGCCAGCAATTCCAGTTATTCAATATCACTTGCTTAATAAATCATATTCAATTCAGTAATCTATATCACATATATAATGTAAGTACAATGAATTAGTAGTAGCAGCATATGTATCAATATCAGTAACGATCCTGTAATGACATGAACGATTATGCTATAATAGTGAAATCATGTAGTAACATTAAATCCGTACGATAACAATAAATCCTCAGTAAACGAATCACAATAAATGAATCGGTACTAGTAATCTGTCAAATTAAATACGATTAACATCACCCAATCATATCAATAGAATTAATTAGATCAATAACGAAATCAATTCCGGTAAAATCATATAAAACGATCAAATCAAGAAATCAATAAGAATAATTAAATCAATCAATACAGTAAAATTATACTCTATATCACAAGAATCACATGTATCTTGTTCAGTGTATCAAGTGCTATAAGATCAGTGTAATGAATCAATGTATCAGTGGATCAGTAGTATCGGTATCGGTATCTGTAGTATCAATGAATCAATGCAATATCAATGAAATCGTACAGTAACAATAAACTCATAAAACAATCAGTAAATTCATTCAATATCAATAAATCAATTCGAAATCACTAAATTTGTTGATATCAATAAATCAGTAAATCCATTCTGAAATCATAAGAATAATACTGTACACATGCAATACAATACAGTAGCCTTACTTAACAAGTACAATCACTGGCTATTAAGGCATTTTTCGGGGTTAGTATTGATGTTAGTAATCCGTTGGCTCAGTAGAGTCGCCACTCTTTGCCCGTCGGCATAAACTCCTTATGACTCCCATCGTTGTATCACGTGATCAATAGAGGATTACAACAAACCATATTTAAAGGAAAGCTCGTCGGCCCACAATCCTGTACAGGTCCAATCTCCAACCAACAGTTCAACCAGCCTTTATGCAATAAGTAAAAGACATGACTATTACGGTGTTTTTCAGTCTTGGAATATCGATGTATCGTTGTATCCGTTGGCTCAATAAGAGTCGTTACCCCTGCCCTTCGGCGTAGTAATCTCCTTATAACTCCCTTCGGTAATCACGTGATCAATAGAAGATAACGCCAAACCCTTTTTAAAGGAAAGCCCGTCGGCCCACCATCCTGTACAGGTATCATCTCCAACCAATGGTTCAACCAGTCTTCACTTGTATTTCAATAATAATAACAATAATTCAATAATATATCCACATTCATGTACATCTCATTAATACATAAAAATCAACAAACACAATTTCACTCAAAAAAAGAGAATCCTTAAAATATCGTACAGTCGACAGAAATCCCAAACAGAGTCAAAATACACAGTTTTAGAAAATCACCAAATTACCAGAAATCAAATAAAACAACATTTCAAAGCTTTACTTGTACTGAAGCAATAATTTTCAACATCCGCATAATTTCCTATTCAATGAAAATCCCACAGAAATCAAAATACCCGATGAAAACTTTCCAAAAATACTTAAATCGTTCAAAATCATCATTTCAATAACATACCAAAAGTTACGCGGTAAAAGTTTCGTCAATACAAAGATATGCACGTTTTTCAGTTACGGAAACACAAAATTGAGCAGAAAAATATCAAAACTCGAAATCTTCGAAATCAGAAATAGGATTCGGATTCGTTACTGCAAGACAAACAAATCTTTCAACTGCGTCGTCGGACGAAAAGCGCTCCTCGGCCTCCGAAATCAAGCTTTCCTCTTCTCTTTCCTTCTCTTTCTCTCTCTTCAAATGATTCAAAATATCTCAATCCAATATATATCCATTCAGATTATCCCGGACGATCTGAATTCGTCCCGGGACGATTTGCCTTCTGGACGAATTTCGTACGTATGAGTACAGTTTTTGTCCATAGACGACTTGCTCTCTGGAAAAATTTCGTCCTAACGGATCGTCCCGACTCTTACAGGTTAGTACAAACAAACCATACAGATTCTTCACAATTTTCTTCAGTTCATCCCGTACTAAAGTCAGTTCATCCGGACTAACAGCACTCACAAAAATGAACTTCAAAAGGGTTTTACACCTATCCTGATCTGAGATCATTTAACCACATATAATGAGCTTAAAAAGCTCAATAGGTCATCAAAACCTATAACTGAATTCAAGCACGGTAACAGAGAAATATGCTCGTGAATAGTTAAATTATGGTAGTTATAATCATATGATCATTGAATCAATATAGAAACAATAAAATTCACAAGAAACAATAGTATAATCTGTAAACAGTAAAACACTACAATATAAAAGTTGGTAAAATAGTAAACCAATATGAATGTTAAACCTATAAAGCAATCGTCATATTCATAATATCAATCATTATATAAATTATACAAAGTATCAAATCAATATATCAGTAAAGATAGTTGAAATCAAGTCAATGCAATAAAATCATATAAGACTGTATACGTGTTATCTAGGCATTCTCTATCACGTCCTTAGCAGGGGCGGAACTGTTCACATGTGAGGGGGGGCAATTGCCCCCCCTTAAAAAAAATTATTAGAGAGGGCAATTTAGTAACTTGACCCCAAAAAATTTATTATTTTGCCCCCCCCTTTGCCCTAACCCGCCGAATCCACGACCATGAACTCGGGTTAGGGCGGGTTAGGGCAAAGGAAGTTTTCGATGATTCGCCGTTCGCGCAAGAGAGGAACTCGTCATCTACTCATCTGGCTTCGTGAATCGCAAGGCTTCGTTGTCGGCAGGATCCCTTCGTGGCTTGACTGCAGGCTTCGTGAGTTCGTGAATCGCAAGGGCTTCGTGAGTTCGTGAATCAGTGAGATCTATGCAGTTATTTTTTGTTTGATTTTTTGTTATTTTGATGGATTTTCATGCTTTGTGGTATTTCATATTATCATGGATTCATGGTGGCTCTTCAATTTTTTTTGGGATGAATGAGGATATACCCTAATCAAAGTTTCATCATAATAAATTTGAAAATCATTAAATTTATTTTGGGATGAAAATAATATATTATTAACTCTAAGATGATCCTTTTGAAAGACTTGAAAGATTGAACATTATGCCCGATAGAAAGAAATATGCAGTCACTAAGGGATCATTTGTTTGCTAGTGGATAGAGAACATATTTTAATTAAAACATGAAATTTGTACCATCATTTAGTTGAATATGAGAACAAATAAACTTGAATTTAAAACTTCACAAACCTGTTGCTAGCAAAGATTTTGTTCAAACAAAAAGAGAACAAAGAATGAACTGTTAGCAGAAGCTTATGTGGAAAAATTTCATGAGAAGAACAGAAAAGGTGATTTACTACAACTGATGAATTTTCCTTATAAAGGTTATAAGAGCAACCAAAAAGATCGAAATGAATTTTTACTTAGATTTTTGAAAAAGAAGATTGCCTAGTTGAAGCTCTATTCATGCTTAATCTTTTACAATGAAAACATAAAGGAAATATCATTTGTTCAATTTCAGTTTATTAGCATTGTAGGAGTCATCATTCCTCTTAAGTAGTCATTTACAAAACATAATATTTATAGATATATTAGAAACTTCGTATTTTATATAATATTTTGATTGACGGTTACTCTTCTTTGGTAATAAATTTTATTTTAGGATTTAGAGAAATGGAGCGTTATTTAAAGAGGAAAGAACGAATAGAAATTAATGCTAACAATCTCCCAGCAGATCGAGGACTCCAACTTCCTATTTGGAGTTATGATGTAATGATAGAGATAAGATTCAGAGATCATATCTATTAAAGGGACTACATCAACTGAGAAGTCATCAATTTCCCCAAACTTTATATAGAAATATTGCACGTAGGTTCAATCCGAATTGGTTTGATGAATACTCTGATTGGTTAGAGTACAGTGTGGAGAAAGACGCTGTTTACTGTCTTTATTGCTATCTATTTAAACCTCAAGAGCAGATTATTAAAGGTAAAGGTGGTGGGGATTCATTTATTGGAGAAGGTTTCAAAAATTGGAAGAAGAAAGAAAAATTATTATGTCACGTTGGAGATCACAATAGTGTACATAATAAAGCTAGACAAAAATGTGAAGATCTGTTGAAGAACCAAGAACAGAGTGTTCCAGCTTTATGGTTAAGCAAAGATGACAAGAACAAAAAATAATATATGATCATGTTGACTGCAGCCATTGATTGTGTTAGATTTTTGTTACGTCAGGGATTATCATTTCGTGGGCATGATGAGTCTTCCAATTCAGATAATCGAGGAAATTATTTAGAGCTACTTGATTTTCTAGCTGATCATAATGAGGAAATTAAGATAGTGGCATCTCAATATGCTAGCTCCAATCTGAAGTTAACTTCACCAAAAGTCCATAAAGAAATATATTTTGCTGCATTAGCTCAAACTTTAACATATATAATGAAAGATATTGGTAACTCATACTTCTTTCTTATAGTTGATGAATCCCGTGATATTTCTACAAAAGAACAACTTGTTATTGCAGTGCGATATGTGGATAAGTTGGGCCAAGTGATTGAAAGATTTATAGGCATCAAACATGTCACATCAACTAATATAGTTACACTGAAGGTAGCCATTGAAGATATTCTAGCTAAACACTCGTTGAGCATACATAGGATACGTGGTCAAGGTTATGATGGGGCATCCAATATGAGAGGGGAATTTCATGGTTTAAAGGCCATAATTCTAAATGATAACCCTCAACCATTTTATGTTCACTGTTTCGCTCATCAACTCCAACTATGTTTGGTAGCAGTGGCAAAAAATCATTGGCAAGTAAAACAACTTTTTGAGTTCACTTCTAGAATAATTAATACTATTGGGGTTTCTTTTAAGAGACCAGATGCTCTTAAAAGTATTCAGCATGAGAAAGTACTTCTTCATCTTAAAAATGGAAATCTTATAAGTGGCAAAGGTTTGAATCAAGAGACAAATTTACAAAAATCTAGTGATACTCGTTGGAGTTCACATTTGCATTCTCTGATTAGTCTTATGCATATGTATGCTTCTGTGATCGAGGTGCTAGAGATTGATAAGGATGAAGGGGTTCATGATCAGCAATCAGTTGAAGTGGGTGTTCTAATTGATATAATGGAGTCTTTTGATTTTATCTTTTCAATGCATTTGATGATTGATATATTGGGCATTACGAATGAGTTATCACAATCATTGCAAAGAAAAGATCAAGACATTGAAAATGCTATGAAATTGGTTTAATTCTAAACAATGACAGCAACTTCTAAGGGAGAATGGATGGAATGGTTTACTAGATGAAGTATCCCGTTTTTGTGGTGTTTTTAAAGTTATTGTTCCAAACATGAATGAAACATATAAAACTCGTCGTAGATTAGTAAGAGGAGGTGAAGATAAAATAAATCTACATCATTATCGTATTGATTTATTTTATACAGTAGTTGACATGCAACTTCAAGAGCTAAACAATCGCTTTTCTGAATCAAGTGCTGAGTTACTTTTGTGTATGTCATGCTTAAACCCAAGTGATTCTTTTCGTGCTTATGATGAAAGGAAATTGATATGTCTAGCAGAGCTATATCCAAGCGATTTTTCTATAATTGAGGTTATTGCTCTTAAAAATCAATTAGCAATGTACATCATCGATATGCGGACCAGTGAAGAGTTCTCCTCTCTAAGAAGCATTGTTAATCTTGCAAAGCAGATTGTTAAGTTCAAGAAGAATGATGTGTATCCTTTGGTTTACAAACTTATTACTTTAGCATTAACCTTACCAGTTTCTACTATTACGGTGGAGAGAGCATTTTTAGCTATGAAAATTATCAAACATCGATTGCGTAGTAGGATGGGTGATGATTGGCTCAACGATTGTCTTGTGCCTTACATTGAAAAAGATGTATTTGATTTGATTCCCAATGAAGATGTTATCCAATATTATCAAAAAATGCAAAATAGATTGATAAAATTGTAATGATTTTCAATTTTCCTATTATAATGGAATACAAGATTTCATTTTGACTTATGTCCTCTTTTTTTTATATTAGTCTATTACTAAGAAAATTTTGCCCCCCCTAAGATGAAAGGCTGGTTCATGCTTAATATCAATACAGTGAATCAGTAGTATCAAATAATATCAGTATCTATATTAGTAACAATATTAATCCAATGACAAAAGCAGTATAGTAATGCAATAACAATAAATCTATGTAGTAGCAAAAATTCATACAGTAATAAAAATAATATCTCAAAAATATGCATTTCAGTAGTCACACTAAATAAGTAAGAAGTCCTGATTATCACTGTGTTTTTCAATGTTATTAACTATTGGCTCAGTAAATAGAGTCGTCACCCTTTGCCCATCAGCATAGTAATGACCTCCTTATAATTTTCAATCAGTGTATCACGTGAATTAGTATAGGATAACATCAAACCATAATATTTAAATGAAAGCTCATCAGCCCACCATCCTGTACAGATTAATCAGTCTCTAACCAACGGGTCAACCAGTCTTTACTTTTATATTTCAAGTACATACATTATTTTCAGAATACTATAATAGGAATAGCTATCATCTATTACTAAAGCACATATTCATATCCATTTTAATGCATTGCAACAAATAGTACATAATTGAGCTTAATTAAGAAGATGCCAAAATGTCATAAATGTATACAACAAAGAATCCTATTAGGTAGAAATGCATATTTTAAGAAAATTATCAAATTATCATGGATTGTATAAAATGATATTTTAAGACTTTTATTGTACTACACTATTATCTTTAGAGGTCAAAATAAATTTTGGAGTAGAAAAAAATCACTGTATTTTTAAAATCACCCTATAAAAAATCTCAAATAAATACTCAAAATACTCATAATCATAATCTCTATAACATACAAAAAATTGTGATGTGAAAGTTTTGTCAATACAAAGTTATGCACATTTTAACAAAAATACAAATTTGAGCGAAAAAAATATCAAAAACATAAAATATTTGAAATAAAAAATAGGGTATGTATTCCTTACAGTGAGACGAGAAAATCTTTCAACTGGCCCGAAGGACGAAAGTCACACGGAGGCCTCCAAATCCAAATTTCCCTTTTCTTTCTCTTTCTCTTTCTCTCACTTTTCCCTTAAGGCTCTCTCTCTTGCGGAAAAGAGAAATGGGAAAAGGTTTTAAAACAACTTTTTAATGCCCTAAGATATTTATATAATATAATAATATAATATTCATTTAATAATTAATTAAATCAATTCTATAGTATTAAATTCAAATAAATTATTTTAGAATTAAAAAAATTACAGAAAAATATTCATAAAATAAATCATGTTATTTAAAAAATATTGATGAAATCGGTTTGTAAAACGGACATCTGAAGGTCCTGAAATCATCACTTGTACCGATAAGTACAAATTCCTTAAGGATTTTCACCGGTGCTAAAAAATGACGAAAAAAATCATGTAAGTAAAATACTTCAATCAAAATATCATGGCGAAGATGGTTTATTACACAGAGGAGAGAGAGAGAGAGGGACTCGGGAAAAGAATGAGTAGATTTACTAGATGTTTGCGACAAATCCTAATTATCGATCACAAATTTGATCATAATGAATGAGCTAGCATTCTTGCAACATATATTTTTTTTAACATTTAGGCCAATTAATGCAAACTCACACGCACATTACATACGTAAGATTGAAATCTAATACCTCTTAGTTAGTAGCCAAAATTATCTCTTTGTTTGTATTATCTCTTTGTTGTTTCTTAAAACAGCTTTTTAGTACAATTATTTTATTTTTATACCAAAATGTTGCTTTAAGAAATATTAAGAAAGTTAGTCTCAAATGATACCTAAATTCATAACTTTCAAATATATATATAGAACAGTCAGATGTGGTCAAAATAAAATGCGAAAACACAAATGGAATAATGAGATTCTAATGAACTTATGACTAAAGACTAATAGCACTAAAAACAATACAAGCCTCATAAACACTTAACGTTTACTGGATTGTGTAGCCAATGATTAGAGCTTGCTATCTTCTCAGGGTTTGAATGTTTGAACGAGCAATTTATTCATTGCCAAACAAAATTTTAAAATATTGCAATTTAACACCACCTTCCACTTCGATTTGGCCACATTCCTCCTTATTTTAAGCTAAGTAGGTTTATGTCATGCTCATATCCGAAATTTAAGCCCAGATTATAGGAAAAAAAATGCCATACTTCATTTGGAGTTATATATAGGATTTTGAAAGTTCAACGGAGTTTATTTTGACTTAGGTTTTGTTTGGGACGATTTTCTTATTGCTTCTTAAAACTGTTTTCTAATACAAAATTTGTAATTTTTATACTAAGAAGCTGTTTTAAAAAGCATGAAGAAAGCTGTCCCAAACAAAGCCTTAGATTTCGTTTGGGACAACTTTCTTGCTATTTCTTAAAGCAGCTTTTTAATATAAAAATTTTAATTTTTATACTAAAAAGCTGCTTTAAGAAGTAGTATAAAAGCCGTCCCAAACGAAGCGAATATATTATTGTTTCTTGAAGCAGTTTTTAATATAAAATTTTTAATTTTTATACTAAAAAATTACTTTAAGAAGCAATAAGAAAGCCTTCCAAAACCAAACCTTAAAAATCATGAAAGTGAAAACTAAATTATGTCAGCATAATTTTATATGTTTTATATTATAATGAGCTTTAAAGCTCTTGTTTTATATTGAGATTAATGTTACATGCATAATGTTTTGAATTATACTAATTCTAATATAAATTTAAGTTTTTTAAAATCTATAGTGATACAAAATACATCGGTCAATTTTTGCTGAAAAATTCATTACATCTGTATGAACTTCCACTTTATTATCATGAGCCCATAAAAAAATATGAAATTTATCAGAACTTTCTTAGGTGCCCAATACTTGACACATAAGAATTTCTTATTAGCCAATTTTTACTGGTAAGCCAAACATTGTAGTCGCATCTATCACGATCATGAAATCACTGTGAAAGTCTTTCTAGTGAATGCAAATGCAACATATTTGTAGTAGTTCCTAAACTGCTGCAAAGAATTTAGTAGGTGTTTTAACCGTGAATTTGATTGTCTTAGCTTGAACTAGGCTAACTTACTGGATGAAATATTTCTAATGAGTGGTTGTTCATCATAAGCTTGGAATGATTCGATTGTTCCCTAATCAGACCCTTAAGACATTTGAGGATACACCACCTTCTTGAAAAGCTCTAAAAGAATTATAGAGTGAATGCTTGCCAAAGCTTTCCTTCCACTAGTTCAATTGAGTTTGTGTAACATTTTACCTATAACCTAGATTATGTTTTTTTCGGCATTTTTTTAAGGGAGCATATTTAAATGCGAATATTAAAAAAAATTAGGAGCTATGAGCCCAATGCTTGGGCAACTTGCTCCCATGTTCAAGTCACCCAAGGTGTGTTGATACTTAACTCAATACGAACCCGACGCCGAATCGAGAATTTCGTAGTTCATGTCAACCTGTTTGTTAGACGGGTCGGGTTCGGATTTCATTTTTTAAACCGTTTCAAACATTGGGTCAGATGTGAGCGTGTTGCGAGCACTGGTGCGTGTACGAAGTGAACGCGAGTGAGGCTGCCAGTTCGAGCGAGGGGTCGAGCACAAGTGCCCGAGGGCAAGGTAGGCCACACCACAGACAAGCCGTGAGTGTGATGTGTTGCAGGTAGGGCTAGCAGGCGTGGGCGGTTCGGGATGCGGGCATATCCGGTTTGAATTCAGGTTACAGGATTGACCCGGACACAACTTGAATCTTAAAACGGGTAAAAATCA
The DNA here is from genome assembly GCF_001605985.2 of Dendrobium catenatum. Taxonomy (NCBI): domain Eukaryota; kingdom Viridiplantae; phylum Streptophyta; class Magnoliopsida; order Asparagales; family Orchidaceae; genus Dendrobium; species Dendrobium catenatum. The sequence goes on from NW_021320037.1 coordinate 214,232, forward strand.
GACCCAAATCCGTCCCATTTGCTAAACGAGTCGATCAAACTTGAATTTTTCTGGTTATTTTAAAGTCGGGTTATCGAATCGTGTCATTATTTGACACCCCTAACATTCAATTTGATAAATCAAACATCCCTTTAAAATCATTGACTTAAAGACAAAGCATATTCTCAAAAGACAAAATTCTAAAATCAGTTGCCAATCCTGCATTTTTAGTACTATATATGGTCTCAAAAAATGACTATGATTGTGATCCAATTTCAAATTATGTTATATTTTAATTCAAATAATAGCAAATAACTGCAAAAATATTTTCACAGTTATATGATGCAAAAAACTTCTCAATCATAAAACAATGGGAAAAGAAACGGTTTCCCCAATAAATTATTATTGCGAAGGGAAACGGGACAACTTTTAGTCTATGGGGACCTCCATAACAAAAAGCTGTCGCAGAGCAAAGCAATGGAAGATGCCTAGATCCCCATAACTTTTTCCTCACTTACATTACATGCCCTTTGCTGGCTTTCTTTATTTTTTTTCCTATATTTCTTTATTTAAATGTTGACTGGTTTCTCATTTTGGGTATTTTGCTCGGGACTCCTTGGCCTCTCTGATTCTGGTGGGGTCTTGGTCTGGTTTTGGGAAAATTATTAGGTCCGGACACCAGTCCTAGAAATAGGTCCGGATATCCAATAAAAATTTGCCACGTGGATTGCACTTTGACTGTGCTATGACTGTGCTTTTGACTGCGTTTTACCTGCTCTTTTGACGTGATTGACTTAAAATTCCGCGGACACATGTGCATTCCACATGTCAAATTTTTAGTGGGTGTCCGAACGTATTTCTAAGTCCGGTGTCCAGACCTAATAATTTTCCCTGGTTTTGGGACCTTCAAGTTTCTTTCTTTGGATGCAAAAACTTTTTGAACTAAATTTTTTTAATTAGAAAATTGCTTTAGAACAATAAGAAAGCTATTCCAAACAAAATCATAAATTTAAATGTGATGTATAAAAATTTTAAATTGTATAATAGTTTTATTTTATATTTATTAAAGAAATAAATGTGTAAACATAATTGGATGTAAAATATTTCAAGATGAGTTTAACATTTTTGAAATTCTACTTAAACTATTAGACGCTTTATATTCCATTATGATGCGTTTTGTAGAAAAATATTTTGACAAAATTATTTCATATATTAAAATAATTAGTTTATTTAAATGGGACTATTCTATTAAATTTATGATTTCTTAAATTACTGTGAAGGACATATTTTAAGAATAAGAACCCCTTTGGTACGGCTGTAATTTTTATAAAGTTGTTGTGAAAAGAATAGCTTTTTTGAATCACGTCCAACTCAAAACTGACTTCGGGTCGGGTTCGGGTCCAACCCAAAACTGACCCACCCTAAAATGATCTAACATGAATCCAGCCCGATTACACAAATGGGTCAAGAATTTGAACCGGACCTGACCCCAATTCTGGGTCGACCCAACCTGACATGCTGACTTGGGCAACCATAAAGAAGGCGATCATCGAGTGCTAGCAGCAAGATGCCGAGGAGAGAGTGGCTAAGCAGTTCCGAGTGCAAGTGGACGAGGGCGAGGCCGAGCGCGGGTGCGAGTGTGATGCAAGTACAGGTGCGAGTACGAAGTGAGCGCGGGTATGATGCTGCCACTGGCAGCCGAGGGCAAGGCAAGCCGCACCGCAGGCGAACTATGAGTGTGATGTGGTGTAGGCAGAGTTAGCAGGCATGGTGCGAGCGCGGGGGTTTGGAATGCAGATATTTACGGGTTGATTACAGGTTTCCAGGTTGACCCGATCGAACAAGAATCCTGATTTTTGGAGTTTCCTAAAATGGGTAAAAAATCATACACAAATTTGACCCGTTTGCCAAACGAGTCAACCCATATCCTAATTTTTTTAGTCCACTTATCATATCGTGTCATTATTTGACTCCCTTAGCCTTCAATTTGATAAATCAAACCTCCCTTAAAAACAATTGACTTAAAGACAAATCATATTCTCAAAAGACAATATTCTAAAATCATTTGTCAATCCTGCATTTTTAGTACTATATATGGTCTCAAAAAATGACTATGATTGTGATCCATTTTCAAATTATGTTAATTCAAATAATAACAAATAACTGCAAAAATATTTTCACACTTATATGATGCAACAAACTTCTCAAACATAAAATAAAGGGAAAAGAAACGGTTTCCCCAATAAATTATTATTGCGAAGGGAAACGGGACAACCTTTAGTCTATGGGGACCTCCACAACAAAAAGCTGTCGCAGAGCAAAGCAATGGAAGATGCCTAGATCTCCATAACTTTTTCCTCACTTACATGCCCTTTGTTTGCTGGCTTTCTTTATTTTTTCTATATTTCTTTATTTAAATGTTGACTGGTTTCTCATTTTGGGTATTTTGCTCGGGCTCCTTGGCCTCTCTGATTCTGGTGGAGTCTGTTCTGGTTTTGGGAAAATTATTAGGTCCGGACATCGGACTTAGAAATAGGTCCGGATATCTAATAAAAATTTGCCACGTGGATTGCACTTTGATTGTACTTTAATTGCACTTTAACTGCATTTTGACTGTGCTTTTGACTTCGCTTTGACCGCGCTTTCACTGTGCTTTACTTGCGCTTTTAGTGCGACTGACTTAAAATTCCGTGAACACGTGTACATTCCACATGTCAAATTTTTAGTGGATGTCCTGACGAATCTCTATGTCTGGTGTCCGGACATAATAATTTTCCCTGATTTTGGGGCCTTCAAGTTTCTTTCCTTGGATGCAAAAATTTTTTGAACTAAATTTTTTTAACTAGAAAGTTGCTTTAGAAAGTAGTAAGAAAGCTATCTCAAATAAAATCATAAATTTAAATGTGATGTATAAAAATTTTAAATTGTATAATAGTTTTAATTTATATTTATTAAGGAAATAAATGTGTAAACATATTTGGATGTAAAATATTTCAAGATGAGCTTCACATTTTTGAAATTCTACTTAAACTATTAGACGCTTTATATTCCATTATGATGTGTTTTGTGGAAAAATATTTTGACATAATTATTTCATATATTAAAATAATTAGTTTATTTAAATGGGACTATTCTATTAAATTTATGATTTCTTAAATTACCATGAAGGACATATTTTAAGAATAAGAACCCCTTTGAAACGGCTGTAATTTTTATAAAGTTGTTGTGAAAAGAATAGCTTTTTTGAAAGCTGTTATGAAAATAACTTATAATAACAATCATTTGGAAGTTGATTTGCATTAGATTTTACTATTATTATATGTCAGGTGTTAAGTGTTTAATTAGATGCAATTTTAAAATATTATACACATTAAGCTTCATTTGGGACGACTTTCTTACAGCTTCTTAAAGCAGTTTTTTAGCAAAAAAAAACTTAGGCTTCATTAGGGGGAGCTTTCTTAATGCTTTCTAAAGCAGCTTTCAAGTACCAAAAATTCTAGTTCAAAAAATTTTAAACTATAAAGTTGTTTTAAAAAATAGTAAGAAAAATCGTCTCAAACGAAGCCTTAATTTTATACTAAAAAGCTGCTTGAAAAAGCAATAAGAAAGCCATCCCAAACGAAGCCTAAATATTGCATTCAAATTTTAATATAAGCAAAATATGACAATATTGATTAAGCACTTATAATTAAAATAATATTAATAAAACAAATAAATCACATCTACTAATGAAATTGTATGCAGATGTCATGAGATTTGTTTTTGTCAACTTTATAATTGTCAATATAACATTTTGACTGTAGAAATAGTCTCCATTTGAAAATAGTCTTTTCAGCCTTTTTTTTTTTATTTTAAAGGTTTACATTTGGCACAAAATGAAAAACAAAGAAAATATACCATCATAAAAGATTTTGAAAGGCACATATTATGATAAAAAAGTAAATTCAAGATTTTTTTTTTGGATTAATGTCACCAATATGGAATTCTTCATTTATTTTATTTTATAGAAATAGGTATTCACAATTGTTCTTATTGTGAAATTTCTATTTATGAAACAAACTCGTTGGTGCGGCCTAGGGTTTGATCATTGTTGGGTCATTGTTTAGGGTTTGAAAGGCCTTTAAAAGATGTTAGGAATGAGGTAGATGCCTTTCGAAGGGTTGAACATGAGTGATGTTCAAATTCCTTGCAAAATGAGATGGATACGAAATGGTGCTGTGAATACAGTCAAAATTTTTCACTTGGACTTTTGGCTTTTATGGTTTCAAAATGAGGGAATTCCAAGACCTAAAACTTATTAGAGATAGAAGAGAAATGTCTCTATTATAGAAATCATTAAAATTAAAATCTTTGCTTCGCATATATTGCTTTCGTAGACTCTTTACGTGCATCTTTTTATATTTCCTAATTATTTGAATTTTTATATCTAAAGCAATTTTTATAACAAATCTTTTTTTACACATTTTGATTTGAACACCAATTATTTTTTACTATTATGAGTTTTTTTCTTTAATACTAAAAGCTCATCTTTTACAACATTATTAATATCACCAACTATTTTTCCTACATAACATCAGCTTCCTAATGTACAGACAAAATCTTAAAATAAAGAGTATTACTCTAAAAAATATTTTAGTTAATATTATTTAAATGCCCCCATCTAATTCTAGAATAATATTTTACTTTATTTTTTATTTTCCTCCCCTTCATCTTAAAGTCCAAAGCTAATACACAATATTATGTAAATAATCTTTCACTCGGAATAACTTTAGAATATTTGTAATATAAATGATCTATTTGTCTTACAAGAAAATAAGCAATCTGAGTTTTACTATATTCATTCTTATAAGTGATGAGATGCTCATCTCTTTTTTAAATAAGGTATTAACATTTACAAAATCATATGCTAAAAAAAATTAATATAGTTTTACCACTTCATTAGTCGCTCCAACTATTTTGCCACCATGTTTGTTTTTAAAATCATTTAATGCTCTTCAAACATATCTATTTAAATCTCCTCTAATGCAAACTCTTTCTTGAAGATATATCTTTTATAATAATTCTTTTAAGTCAGTCCAAAATTTTATTTTTGAACACATATCCAAACATACTTGAGAAATATAAGCAATTATAATATTAATAATCTTAGAATCAACAATAATTTTTAAAGCTATTATTCTATCTCCAATTATATTAATTTTTATAATATTATCCTTCAAACTCTTATTTATAATCACACATATACTATTTCTAATAAGATTCCTACCAACCAGAATACTATAGTTTAAATCCTAAACTATCACTTTCATTAGCATTCTCTCCAACCCATTAAGTTTCCTAAATGCATCAAATATTTATCTTCCTATGAACCATAACATCTATTAATTTTATTAATTTGCCTATAAGGAAACATATATTCCAAGTTCATATCCAAATTTTAGTTTTATAGACTAACTTCTTTGCTCACATCCATCCATGATTTGAAACTCTTTGCATATTTAACACTGCACCCAAGCACTAGTGTAGTGCCCATTTCACACTTGTTGCTATATTCATGCCATACAATATATTGCTTCAAGAGAATGCCCTAGTATTAACACAATGTATAAAAAGATTCATATCATAATTATTCAATTAGTTTATATTGGTTGTCAACTACCTAACATAACTCTCCACTTTTCTCATCTTCGACTTGGAACATGACAACATCAGTGTTAAAATCACATCATTTTCTAAACTTTTTAAATCTTAAAAAGTACTTATCAATACTTTAATTAAGAGTGTTCTTAAGAGATTCATCTCTCATGGGTTGTAATTAACCATAAGGGATTATATTTATAGTGAACATGCACCTTTAAGTAAAATAAATCCTATTTTATTCACATTATGTTAGAAAAAAATATTTGGGAAAGTGGATATTTTATTGTAAATCTTTTTTTTTTTTTAACTTTTTTTATAGAATGTCATTTTTATCTTTTGAGATATGGTGTTATTATCTATGTTGCATTTGATAAAAAAAAATTAAAATCACTCATTTATTTTCAGTAGCCAACTCTTTAGAGCATGATGCCTTTGAGGAGTGGCTTAACACATCATCCTTATCTTTGATTTTAGAGGTGGTCTGATTTCCTTTGCCGAACACTACCACCAATGATCTCAAGTGACTCACCTCCTTAGCTCATTACTTGGGAATAAGCACCCTCCTCTTCTTTAAAGGAGTTTGTGGCTTAGCACTCTCCTAATGCCTCCTTGCCACATACTCTTTGGAGTGAATAAGATAATATATTTCCTTACTTTCCTTATTCTTAGGTTCTTTTTGGGGACTTGCTAATATTTATGCCTCTTTCTCAACACCCTTTCCTCCTCACCTAGGTGAGAACATCCACTAAAGTACTTTAGTACTTTAAGATCATTAGGAAAGGAGAAGCCCTAAATACCCTCTATTTGTAAAGGATATTCATGTTTAAGCAAGAAAAATACTTATCAATTTTTGGTAAAATGTTAATGCTAGTTGGAATCTGTACCATATATAGTTTTATAGCTGCGCCTATAAGTGAAGTGGTGGCGCACTATGAGTCACTTCACATATAGGAAGTCTACCAATGCAATCTCCTCTTCATTCAGTTCAGCGACCACTTCCATTTTATTAGCCTAAACCATTTGATTGAGTTATATATGTAGATATATTTGGCTTTTTAGTTCCTAAATTTATTTCTAACCTGCTTCTTCATATTATCACAGAGAAAAATTGCATGCACCCACCATTGAACACCTTCACTCTAAATACATGATAGAACAGGGTGATTATCCATGGAAGCTTATGGACTTGAAAAGAAATGAAAGAGATCATACCCATTACTATGTTAGGAGTATCTACATAGGGATGAGTCTATTGTAATTGAGGAACTTAGTGAACTCTCGACAGAATAGCAACCACAATCCCAACTTGAAATGATTAGAAGAGAAGTAGATCTCACAACATTATGTTAGGATATCCATATCTAATGAGTATGTTGTCAGTATATAAGGGTGTGGCCCTTGAAGATTTTCATTAATTGACATTTTTAAGGTAATAGTACTCATGTGTAGAATATCCACTAATGTTATTTCCACCTTCTTCGGAAGTATGAGAAGAAAATTGTAATTGAGAGTTTGTTACATATATAGACTAGACTAAAGGGTATTTATATGAAATAAATATGATATGAATATCATGGTGCTAGTCACATCAACAACTAATGCTAAGATTTCTACCATATTTTCATTATCACTCCAACAAAAGATTAATTTTTTTCTCACTCATCAACATAAGTGATCACCACAGAAATATATTTCAAAATCGCCTAAGTGTTGTATAAAACAAATATCCCTAGAAGGCTCATGTAACAAAAAAATAGCATTGGCATATTTTAAATCACCACTAGCTCATCACATTCCTAGGCATTATTAATAAAGTTTCCACTCAAGAATAAATAATTAACTCACCATAATGTTAAATAAAAAATTTTGGTCTTCTTCTTACGTATAATTTACATCATGAGTATATATAAAGTGGACATAATAATAATAAAGAAAAAGAAAAAGGTAGTACATAATTCAACCCAAAGGTATTGGCCTTAATGCTAAAATTTTATTAGTTAAATATATATATACTGAGTTGGCAGGTCAAGGTCTCCACTTTGATCACCCCTTATGAAAGAATCCCATTACCTAAAGAACCTAACAAGAGTGAGAAGGACAGCTTGGCATGAACCAACACTTATTTAGTCACTATGGTGTTAAAAGAAAGAATCGCCTCTAGTTGATCTTTGACAGCTGCCTCAATAAGCTTAAATATCACCATCGACTCATCCTTACGATATAAATGGTGGAGAGGGGGGCACTCTTCACTATGGGAGGTGCTCCTAGGCTTAATAACGAGGGATTAAGAATAGAGAGCTTTATATTCAAAATGCTTGAAGGAAATTTGAAATAGGGCTTATATGATCTTTGTAGTCAAAGTATCAACTTGATTGTTATCCTCCTAGGGTTGTGATGAAAGAGTTATTTCAGTGGTATTCAAACAAAAATTTGGATTTTGGATACATTTAGAGGTGAGACTTCTAGGTTATCAATAGATAAATATTCATTGGTGTTATGTGTATATTAAACATTATTTATTATATTTAAATTTACTAAAAATATGTTATTTTAGTTATTTGTACATGAAATACTTAGAAAAAAATAAAAACTTATAAGTGTTAAACCAACACCACAAAATCTATAATGCCTCAGCTCCTTACCAAGGAATAATAGTGCTGACGCCTTGAGAAAAATGGTAAATAATTTAGTACTCCAACGAAGCCAAGTTCTGCATTGCAATATAAAAAATTCACACCACAACATCTAAGTCTCAAGCACCGGAGTGACAATTATTGCAATAACACAGCATCAGATTGCACATTCAAGCACCATAGTGCTCAACTTTTACAACAGTGTGGAGGAGAGGTTGAAAAAATATGGAGCCATGCCAATTTTGTAAAGAGACACATCAGTTCATCCAACAAACATCCTGAGTCAGTGTATCATTGTAATGGAACAAGCCCAGCAATACTGAGGTACTGAGCTAAGGGCTTAGGCATCCGGAAAAGGTATCGCTTCCGCACAGAATAATTTTTTATTGATTTGAAACTTTAGTTACTAATTAAAATATTTCAGATTTGAAGCTTATATATATAATATACATGTAAATTTGCCTTAATCACTCCAATGTCTTTTTAAGCAAAAAAAAAAGTATTCAGAATTGCGTTTCCCGGTGAAGAACACTCCGCATCAGGCGCTGACCGCGGCTTCGTAATCCATTTAAAAATGATTACACATTGGTATCTTTTAACCTACCACCACCAACACGTTTTCCTGCCTCCTTTTTTTTGGCCACTCCATCACGCAATTTCCTTGCACATTTTTTATGAAGTTTTTTTTTTTGGGAAAATTTGGGGCCTAAGCCCATCTATTACTATAAAAAGAAGAAGTTACATGTGAAATAGCAAGAAAACAAAAACAGCCTACAAACTTAGTAGGCAAAAAGAGATAAAAAAGAACAACTATACGCCAATTATACCACCCAAAACAACAAAATAAAATTGAAATAACCAAAATGTGGTAGGAGCATCAGCACAAGAGAAGTGAGCTGCAAAAACTGATCACCAAAGCAATTTCTAGGAGCTAGAGATTTCCCAAACAGACACAGTAGAGCAGCAGAGATGGATGAGAGCCCTCCAAAAGAGTTTGACGCAGCAGCAAAACGAACAGTGAAAGAGCCTCCAGAATGCCAGAACATCACCAGCCAAGACCCTAGCAAAAAGTCAAGAACTCCCAAGCCCGTGACACCTGGACTCAGAAGGAATAAGTAAGGGATGCAGATCAACCACCGCCCTGGTTGCCCAAGATCCATGGGCCGTCCAAGGGAGTGATAGGGGAGTTTCATCATTGTCCAGGTGGGCATAACTGCATAAGAATTAGCCAACAGCAGCGAGTAGAAGCCAGTTACAGCCTTTCTAATAAATCCATAGCGTATCTCCATTTCAGAATTTTCTCCGACAAAACTCTCTTTATAAACAATAATAAAGAGGCATGGCATTGGATGTGTTTATCAAATTTTCTACTGTTCCTCTTCTTCCAGACAAAATAAATCACAGCAGAGACAGCCAATTTATAAAAATTTAAAGTCTCCATCTTACCGTTAAATTGCCCAGTAATCCAATCATAAACCTGAAAGATGTTGGGCTTTAACAGAAAAGTACTCAACCCAGAAATTAAACCCGAGAGAATAGAGAAAGAGTAGTTGCATTCAAAGTAAAGGTGAGAAACCGTTTCATCAGATGAATGACAGAGACAACAAAGAGACAGAACAAAAATATGCCTAAGTCTAAGCGCATCAGCCGTTTTGAGGCCACCCACATTTGCCATCCAAGCAAAAACAAAATATTTCAAAGCATTTCTTTTATGCCAAACCATGTTGTACCAACTGCAATTCATTATATCCGAATAAAATTCCTTCAGATAGTTTTTAAAATTGCTCTTTATCTTGCCATACCAAAGTAGACAGGGCCCCTCTCCCTCAATCCCAGATATACCAGAGATAGCAGCACAAAGGCTGGGAGAGAAAGAGTCAGGTAAGACCCACGCAGAATCAGATATAATATTAGATATTGTAATGTCAGGAATAGGGGCAATATTTTCAATACCAAAAAGATCGCATAAGTTCCTGTCACCAATCCAGTGATCCCATTTAAGGGAAATAGGAGCAGAATTCACAATTCTAAATTTGAAGCAGTGCTTAGCAATAATGGCAGTATTGCATATTGATTTCCAAAAAGGGGAAGCAGCATAAGGCGGGGGCTTCCAGGGAGAGTTAATAGTTATTTTAACTTTTAATAATTTTTTGTTAAATCATTTAAATGTTTAAAATTTTATTCATTTTTTTATTAAATTTTTAAAAGCCGCCGGAAACGTTAAAAAGCCGCCGGAAAGCCGCCGGTAATCCGTCGGAAAGCCGCCGGAAAAGTCTGCTGGAAAATTTTGCGGGAAATTAGCCGTCGCAAAATTTTGCCGGGAAATTAGCCGTCGGAAAGCCGCCGGTAATCCGTCGGAAAGCCACCGGAAAATTTTGTAGGAAATAAGCCGTCAAAAACCGCCGGAAATCCGCCGGAAAGCCGCCGAAAAACTGACCGCCGGAAAGCCGCCGGAAAATTCCGCCGGTAATAAGTGATTTTCCTGTAGTGTCACTTTCAATAGAGTTCTATAATTTTCAATGTAGTTCTTTAGTGCCCCCTTAGATTAAAGTCTAATGGAGGCTAAGAATGTGCAAGATACTTTCAATGGAGATCTTATCATGCCTTATGTCAACAATCTTAACATTGAGGAGGAAGGAGTGTGGAGAAGTCAATGGTACTACCCCAGTAAAGTTTTTTTCTTATTGCTTATCCTATATCTTTTCTTTTATGAGTGGATTGAAAATATGTTTGCTTTCTAATTTATCCATGTCTAACTAATTTCTGAGTTTTGGGCTAATGATATGAGCACATTGTAAGTACTAACATAGACTCCTATGTTATAAATAAAATTAAATATGTTTTCAAATCTCTCATTCTTAATTTAATGCATATAATAGTCATATATGTAGTTAATGTTTGGTGTGATATATTATGTCAATGGAGAAATACTTGAATAAATATATATGAGTATCAGAATGGAATATTGGCATGTCTAGATATACGATGTTAAACCTTGTAGGTTTTATGGAGATACTAGAATTTTAGGAAGGTCATGAACCTCCCTTTTCACCTTATAAGGTCGACAAAGATCTAGGGATGTATATGCTATGATCCACGTTAGTATTTAAGAGTTTTATTAGAGAAAAAAAACATTATTGTTTAACAAGCATTAGTCCAAAACATATTTTATATATTTGTACCATCTTTTGCATTCTCTATAAGTGGTAGAAACTCAAAACCCTTCAATCTCATTCAGTAGGATAAACAACATATTTGTAATAAATAAAATTGTAATTGGTTTGATTACAATCTAGCAAAACACTTACTCTTGGGATCTACACTCACTCAATCACTTTATTACTTGATTGACACGTATACTTTCATATATAATGAGCAATTTCATATAAAAGAAAACCTAAGCATATTCATATTCATATACATACACTGCTCACCGGTGCAGAAAAGCCAAAACACACATGCAAGCCCATGCCCACATCAAGTTTTTGGCACCCAATAATAGTCATCTCCAATAATAGCTTATTAAATGAAGGTTTATGGCAATAACAATGGCTCCCAAATTATTTGAACAAGGAGAGTGCTAGCTCAATTAGCTGCAAGCACTGCTCTCTATGTGGTGGACTTAAATCACCACTTCTAGAGCCTTTAAATTTGATATATCAAAATTAGAGGGGAATAACAAACATCAATATATAGTACAAAAAATCTTAAGCTTTAAATAGTTTAATAAAAAGGATCATAAATGGTAAAAAAAGGAGCTACACATGGTTAAAAAAAAGGCTCAAGTTAACCCACCAATTGTATGTATCTCATATTGATTTGTGAGTTAGAAGATTTGACTATCCATTGAGAGATTTTGAATTTAAAATTTACACTTGTGATATGTGTGTAAATTTATTTTTAATTAATTAAAAAATTTCAAAAAAAAAAAAAATACAACAGAGTACAGTACAACGATGAGATCAAATTCTGTGAAAATTATCCTTTAAAATAGTATATATAGCTTTATTAGGGATTGTTTTTTTACTGTTTTTTAAATCAGTTTTTTAATAAAAAAAAAATAGAAAGCTACTCCAAGAAGCAATAAAAAAATCTTCCCAAACTAAATCATAATCTCCAGCTTCTATTCAAAGTCGCGAAAGTATTTTGGAAACAACAATAATATATCCAATCTTAACTTGGTTGGCTTGGAGAGATTATTATGTGTGGACGTCGAACACAGTTCTAAATCTGGATACCAATCAGAATGAGCCACGTACTGACGCTCGGTACTGAGCTAAGGGCTTAGGCATCCGGACGAGGTTCCACTTCAGCACAGAATAATTTTTTATTAATTTAAAACTTTAATTACTAATTAAGACATCTTAGATTCGAAACTTACATATAATATACATATAAATTTGCCTTAAAAGAAAAAGTTGGTTTCAGAATTGCGTTTCCCGGCGAAGAACACTCCGCATCAGGCGCTGACCGCGGCTTCGTAATCCATTAAAAAATGATTACACTCTGGTATCTTTTAACCTACCACCACCAACACGTACGTTTTCCTGCCTCCTGTTTTTCGGCCACTCCATCGCACAATTTCCTTACACATTTTTTATGAAGTTTTAGGTTCGCCTTTGCTAATGTTTCTGATTATCTGAGAATCTGCATTTTTTTCATTCAAGATATTTTATTACAACTCTATGTTAAATTTTTTTTAATTATATCTTTTACTTATATGGTATTATTTACACATATATTTTAATCTCTAGAATACATTTTATTTTGCATTTTTTATGTATTATTTTGAATATGATATTACATATTTTATTTTGGTATGTTGGTTTAATGTTTTGGCTACCAACTAAGACTTCTTATATTATGTGTGAGTTTGTCTAAAAATGAGTTTTTGAGTTGGGTTTGGGTTTGGGTTTGGGTTGGGTTCAACCAGAAACTGACCTGCTCTTGATTACCCAACTTGATCCCGACTCAAATATACATAAGGGTCACAAATATGAACCCTGACCCGACTCGTCCCAAATCCTGGTCAACACCCTGACACATGAACTGAGGCAAGACAAGCATGTGGTGTGAGCGAGTGCTAGGGGTAGGCGAGTAGATGATGAAAGCCGCGAGTGCATGCGTCCCTACGAGAGGGTGCATCCGTGCGTGTGCAACGAGCATGTGCCTAATGGAGACTAGCACGACCGACGAGTTCTTGGTGCAGTTTCTGTTTACTGGAATATTTATGCTCATAGGTTTAGCCTTTATTCTATGTTTTTTAGCTTTCATACATACACCAATTGCAACGTTATATTATCAATGAAGCTGAGTCTAGCCCTCAAATTGTCCCAACAATATATTATCCTCATAGATAGGAAAGGTAGATACATGTTGGATGGACCACCAGAACCAATTGAACTGCAATAATTTTTTTTTGCTAATTTGAGCAATATAAAATTTATGGATCTAATATAGTGGTATTTATTTGTCCATTTTTTTTTAATAAAATTATCACCATTTTATCAAATCCTAAAATTTTTCTATCTGATTAATCCCACTAAAATCTAACCCTATTAAATTCCAAATTTGGGTATGATCTCTACCTAATCCTCATATCAACTTAGACATAAATATAATTTTATTTGATTTGACCTAACATAAACCTCAACCAACTCGCATAATATGACACATTAATAAGGTTTATTCAGGATGGCTAAAACTTTTTATAAATATAGTTATATAATTACTATGGGGAATATAACTTTTTGACAACAACAATAATAACATCAAGCTTTTATCCCACTATGTGGGGCCATTATAATTTACATGAATCCTTTTTTCTCTTAAAGGATTCATGTCATGCCTCCAAATTTCACATCCAGGACTTGGGACCTGGTAACGACAATGTTAAAAGTTGCGAGAAGCAATAATCAAACAACATTGTGATTGCAGTGTAAAAAATCTGATGCGCTATGCTGCTCCAGCGGAACACCTCAACCAGGACCAACGGCCAGATACGCTCTCCACTACATGTTTTCCCTTTTTCGTTAACTGCTCCAATAGTTGCTTAATGCTGCCTTTTTACTTTTATAGTATTTTATACTTTTTTTAAAAGATAGAAAAAAGTTACATATAGGAGAGGGAGGAAGAAAGCTAGGCAGACTATGTGTTAAGACTTATTATCAATATACTGAATCAGGAGCATACAGCTCCGTTCCTCTATTCCTTGCTTTGGCTTGCGATTTTCTCTTCCAGGTTTTCGAAGGATCCAGCAGCGACATCAGAGTGGTATCAGAGCCTACCGAAACCAGTAAGAGAATGGAGGATAGCGGCAAAGCAACTGCAGCCGAAGAATCGCGGACTCTCGATTCATTATGGGCAAACCAGGAGAACAAAAATCATCAAATCGATGATCTCGCCGCCGACGTGCACTGATTGACGGTGGAAATTTGCCGTGAGTTCAATCTCCTTAAGGCGAGACCACCCCGACCCCGTATTCACAGACCTGAATTACCGGTGACAGCGAACAGGCCATGGCGACAAAGGGAAAGGGCAATGGAGAAACAATGGCAGTACGAACCTGATATGATGAAAGAATTGTCATAGTCGGATGATGAGAATCAGTTATATAGAGGTGTTCCGACAGCGGAGTCCGGAGAAGATGAATCCGGTAATCCTTTTTATCCAGAATTCCGTGAACCTCATAGGCAGAGGCAGTACTGTCAACAAGAATTCAAAGTTAAATTAGATATTCCGTTTTTTGATGGTCATTTACACATTGAGGATTACCTTGATTGGGAAAAGGCTGTTGAAATTTTTTTTGATTACATGGAGATTGAAGGGGGGAGCTAGTGCATGGTGGGCTCAAACTCTACAGCTGAGACAACATGGTGGTAAGGGTCCGATTCGAAATTGGAACCATATGAGACTACTCTTGCGCACACAATTCTTACCCACTGACTATGAACAAATCCTTTATATGCGGTATCAACATTGCGAGCAAGGAAACCGATCCGTCAGTGAGTACACTGAAGAATTCAATCGACTAAGCGCAAGAAACAACCTAAACGAGTCGGCAAACTAATTGGTAGCTCGATATATCGGTGGCCTCATGGAAAGCATCCAGGACAAACTTGAATTGAATTCGGTTTGGTCACTAGCTCAGGTAGTAAATTTTGCTATGAAAGCAGAGTTGCAACAAAACCGTCCTAAGGCTTCCTACAATCGGAGACACTGGACAGAGCCTAGATCAAATTACAACAAAAATTTCTCTCAGGCGGATAAGTCACCGCAAGTCTCAGTTTCAAATCCGATCCCGCCATTGTTCCAGGCACCACGGCAGAGCCCCACAGTCAGCCAAAAATAAAGCCACCTGGTAGAGATAATCCTTATGCTAAGCCGTCTACTATTAAATGTTTTTGTTGTTTTCAACAGGGTCATAAGTCCAATGAATACCCCCAACGAAAACAAGCGAACTTTGAGGAGATAGGGGACGACACCGGGTCGGACGACATTGATTCAACAACAGAGGCAGAACGGCTCTTATTAGCTCCTTGACAGAACCAGAAGTCCCAACGGCACGCACTATTTCGAACCAGATGCATGATCACGGGAAAAGTGTGTGAGCTGCTCATTGATAGTGGATGCACAGAAAATGTTGTTTCTCATTCAGTTGTCCAAAACCTGCAGTTAAAAACATCAAAGAGAACAAACCCTTACAAGATAAGTTGGGTTAAAAAAGGTGTGGAAATCGCAGTCACAGAATCTTGTCGCCTCATTTTTTCAATTGGCAAACACTACGCATGCGAGGTGGTCTGCGACGTCGTCGATATGGACATTTGTCACCTTATTCTGGGTAGACCTTGGCAGTTTGACGCCGGAGCCCAATATGATTGTCGTGCTAATATATATACGATCGAGTGGAAGGGTCGTCGCTTACGTCTATTACCTAGCTCCGATGATAGCAGTAGTGTGTTACCTGGCTCGTCTAGTTCTATTGCCCTACATGTTGTCTCGGGCTCCAAGCTGCTGCAATGCTGGAAAGAGCAAGCACCTATCTATGCGCTGCTAATAACAGAGACTACGTCTGTTGTGGACAACAACCCGCCAGATGAAATTAAGCAACTCCTCCAGCGATATCCCACTATTACACAAGGTGATCTGCCAGCAGAACTACCACCTCTCCGCAACATTCAACACAGAATTGATTTTGTTCCAGGCGCCAACCTACCGAATTTACCTCATTACCGACTCAATCCGAAAGAGCAAGGTATCCTACAAGACATGGTGGACAAATTACTTGAGAAACAGCTGATCCAACCCAGTGTAAGTCCCTGCACTGTTCCTATATTGTTAGTCCCAAAAAAAGACGGTACTTGGCGGATGTGCGTTGATAGTAGGGCTATCAACAAAATAACAGTTAAATATCATTTTCCAGTGCCACGGGTTGACGAGTTATTAGATCAGTTGTCAGGGGCTTCGATCTTTTCTAAATTGGACTTACGGAGTGGATACCACCAAATCTGTATTCGTCCCGGCGACGAATGGAAAATGGCTTTCAAAATGCCGCAAGGGTTGTTTGAGTGGCAAGTCATGCCATTCGGTCTCTACAACGCACTGTCCACATTCATGCGCATGATGAATGAGGTTTTAAAACCTTTTCTGGGTAAGTTTTGTATCGTTTATTTTGACGATATCTTAGTATATAGCACAGCCTGGCCGCAACATTTGGAGCACCTCGCCACTCTATTCACAACCTTGCAGACGCAACAGCTCATCATCAATACCAACAAATGTGAATTTGGCGTAGCTACAGTTCATTTTCTTGGCTTTGTGATCTCCGGTCAGGGCATTTAAATGGATGACAAAAAGGTAGCAGCCATCACAGATTGGCCGATTCCATAGAATTTCTTTGAAGTTCGTAGTTTCCATGGTCTTGCTAACTTCTATCGCAAGTTTATCAAAAAATTTAGCATGATTATGGCTCCCATAACTGATTGTCTTAAGGCTAAGACTTTTACCTGGATGCAAAACCAGCAGGACAGCTTCACTTCCATTAAGCTCGCCCTCAGTACAGCCCCTGTTTTAGCCTTACCAAATTTTGATAAACTATTCATGGTGGATACGGATGCCTCCGCAATTGGCGTCAGTGCGGTGCTCTCCCAAGAAGGCAAACCGATCTCATTCTTCAGCGAGAAATTATGCTCCTCTCGACAAAAATGGACTGCCTATGAACAAGAATTATACGCAGTCGTACGTGCTTTGAAACAGTGGTAATCCTACCTACTCCATCAAGACTTTATTTTGTGCAGCGACAATAAGGCCCTCCAATATCTTAATAGCCAAAAATCTATAAACCGCATGCATGCCTGCTGGCTCATGTTCCTTCAACGATTTTCTTTTACTATTAAGCACAAACTAGGCTCCGACAACAAAGTAGCAGATGCACTGAGTCAAAAGATGAACTTACTACTCACTTTGCAGACTGAGCTAACCGGTCTTGAAATCCTTAAAGACCTTTACGCCACCGATCCAGATTTCGGTCAGATATGGAGCCAATGCCATGAGCAATCTGAGAGTGCTTGATACTCTATCCGGCATGGCTATTTGTTCAAGAATAACCTTTTATGCGTCCTGGTATCCTCCTGGCGTCAGCATCTGATTCGTGAAGCTCACACTGGTGCACTGGCAGCTCATGTGGGCAGAGATAACACATTACGACAACTCCAAGTTTGGTTCTTCTGGCCGCGTCTCCGCCAGGACGTATTC
The DNA here is from genome assembly GCF_001605985.2 of Dendrobium catenatum. Lineage (NCBI taxonomy): Eukaryota > Viridiplantae > Streptophyta > Magnoliopsida > Asparagales > Orchidaceae > Dendrobium > Dendrobium catenatum. The sequence continues at coordinate 232,237 of NW_021320037.1, forward strand.
CGTATTGTTGACAGCTGCCCAATCTGTCAAAGCTTCAAGGGCGGCGCCCAAAATACAGGTTTATATATGCCGCTACCCGTCCCGGACTCTATTTGGGAGGACCTCAGCCTTGATTTCGTACTTGGACTTCCACGATCCAAGAGAGGTAACGATTCAATTATGGTGGTCGTAGACTGTTTTTCGAAAATGGCTCATTTTCTTGCTTGTAGAAAGACCTCCAATGCCTTGGTGATTGCTAATATTTTCTTTGAGCAAATTGTTCGCCTACACTGCGTCCCCCGCAGTCTAACCTCCGATCGTGATGTGAAATTCATAAGCCACTTATGGAAAGAATTATGGAAGAGACTCGACACCGACATTCGTCTCAGCTCGGCCTATCATCCACAATCGGATGGCCAAATGGAGGTTGTCAACCACACGTTGGGTAACTTACTCCGGTGTCTGGTTCAGGAACATCCCAGGCAGTGGGAAGAAGCATTGAGCAAGGCTGAGTTTACGCACAATTTTATGACTAGTCGGACTACCGGGAAAACACCCTTTAGCATTGTATACACAAAGCCTCCCAATACCGTTCTTGATCTCTCAATTTTGCCTAAATGTAAGTCCAAATCTGCTGCTACCTTTGCTGAAGACTATGCGGATATGTTGTCTGAAGTGCGTCGCCAAATTATCAAATCCAATCAGCAATACAAGGCGGCTGCCGACAAACACCGATGACAACGTCTGTTTAATGTGGGCGACCTTGTTATGGTCAGAATGCGTCGAGAACGTTTTCCGCCGGGCACCTATTCTAAACTCTCTCGTCGTAAGATTGGTCCTATCCCCATTACCACCAAAATCAACGACAATGCATACTTAGTGGCCGTGCCGATTGGTTGCAACACTTCACCTACCTTCAACGTCGCTGACATTTGGCCATACTCTCCACCGGACGAAGGCATCATTCGTATCAGCTCGTCGGAGTCGAGCTCTTCTGAACTAGGGGAGGACTGATGCGCTATGCTGCTCCAGCGGAACACCTCATCCAGGACCAACGGCCAGATACACTCTCCACTACCTGTTTTCCCTTTTTCGTTAACTGCTCCAATAGTTGCTTAATGCTGCCTTTTTACTTTTATAGTATTTTATACTTTTTTTAAAATAAGATAGAAAAAAGTTACATATAGGAGAGGGAGGAAGAAAGCTAGACAGACTATGTGTTAAGACTTATTATCAATATACTGAATCAGGAGCATACATCTCCGTTCCTCTATTCCTTGCTTTGGCTTACGATTTTCTCTTCCAGGTTTTTAAAGGATCCAGCGGCGACATCAAAATCAAATTAGGAATAAAGTTGTCCCAAATAGAACCTTAATTGCTCTATTTGTAAATTTTGATGTATTCTTTTATTTGAAAGTTAAACTTATTTTTCGTAATGATATATTCGATTGTCTCTCTTCCAATTTTATTAATAGTGTATCACCTCTATAATTATTCTTGAGTAGATCTTTAGCCTATGTCGATTTCTTATCATGCAACCTATGATTCAACTTCAAAAATATTTATAGTGTCTAAGGCTAAGGAAAATATAAATTTTTTTTAATAGATCAATAATATTCAAAATGATAAAAAATGTGATTTTTTTAACCCTTATTTATAAGTATCCAATAACTACAAAGAAGGTTATATCAAAAAAATAAATAAGAATATCATAAAGTGTAACCCATTATAACTCTAGGCAAGTCTTTGAGGGAGAGTAAGTTTGGCAAGCCTTTTATGTAAGTTGTTGGAATAACAAGGTGAATCCTCTAAGCATGCTAGTGGGTGCATAACTATAGACCTTGGGCTACTATGTGCTAAAGGTGAGTTTCTTTGAGTAGTGTTAATCATGAGCTGATATTCAACTACATACATGAACATTGCCTGCATTAAATGAAGAATGAGAGATATTGAAAAAATATATAATTTCATTCCAGGCATGAGAGTCTATATTAGTACTTGCATTGTGTTTATCTCATTAGCCCAAAACCTAGATAAATTAGAAAGAAAACACATTTTTTCTTTCACTCATAGAAGAAAAAATATAAGAGAGATAATAAGAAAAAACATCACCATAATTGTATAATAAAGTTCTCCACACTTGTTCCACCTCTAATGTTAGGATAGGTTAAAATCTCTATTGAAAGTATCTTACACATCCTTAGCCTCCCTTAAAACTTTACTCTAAGGGGATACTAAAGAACTACAATAAATATTATAAATCTCTACATAAAGTGATAGAACACTTTAAGAAAAGAACTAAAAAAACTAATTATAATAAGTGTAGAAACAATCTCGGGAGCTACAAAGCTTGAAATGGTGGTGTTGTAGCGTGATCAATTGGTGAACAAGTGCCTCAACACTATGGAGCTTGCTTCATTGTGGCGTTATGCTATCTCGCACATCTATTGACTGAAACAGTGCATGGCTTTGTTAAATTGGTGTGGCTCCTCTTTCGTCAACTGCTCCATCGCAGGACTGGAAAAGTTAATCACTACAGCGCTAGAATTTTCAATATGGTGCTATGATATTGTAATGATTAGCGCTCCAGAGTTCAAATTCCTGAGACTCAGGTGTTGTACTGCATATTTCAAATGATGTAACTCTATGAAGCGTTGCAGTAGTAAACTTGGCTCTGTTAGTGCACTGAATTACTTATCATTTTTTTGGAGACACTGGCACTGCAATTCCATTGTCTAGCAGTGACACATTCTACATACTACGGCGCTAGTTCAACAACTTCTGAATTTTTTTCCTTTTGCTGAACATTTCTATAAAAACACAACTAAAATAATATGTTTTCACTGAATTTAAATATTATAATAAATACTACACAATTTACACTGAACAAGAGATGACTACCTGGAGGAACTAATTGGACTCAGTTTGTCGTGCTCCAGTGTTAAGCTCCTTCTATCTCCTGGCGTGTCCCTCGAAAGAGTTGTTCCGAGAGTAGAGTGCATCCTACTATTGCTCAACTCAAACATAACATGTATGACACCTATAAGTGAGTATATGGACATACATTTATAGATGTACATTAACATTTTATAGACATTTAACATAAAACTTCTTTAAAACTTATAATTAATTTAATATAAAGGTATTTTTTTCATCATTTTGGAATAAATTCTATATGCCAAAAGTAGTTTCAAATAAGAATTAATTACCCAACATATATCATGTCTTAAAATATCAATCAAGAAAAAAAATTAACTGATTCCAAGATAAAATGATATTATTCTATATCTTCAAGAGCAAATCTCTAAGGAAATTGCCTTAACAAACTTGTAAAATGAAACCCTAAGTTTATTTTTCTTCCTCTCTTCTCTTGTCCAGCACTCATGCACCCACATTTTTCATAGTAGTTACCTTAAGGATTAAGCTTCTCCCAGTCAAATCTCCCTTATCTCTTCTCTTGCAACCCAAGCTAGCTAATTTTGTTCTTCTTTGAGCTTTCTCCAAGCTAGCTACATAACATACTCCTCTATAATTTAAAATAATCTACATAATTAATATGATTTATTATTAGATTTTATTAATTATTTTAATTATAATTAAACATAAATAATCATAATTAAAAATATGATCAAGTTTCTAAATTCAGATACAATAACCACTTTTGCAATAATTTGAGCATAACTTTCATATTTCTTATCTAAATGTTAAGTTCTTAACAAAATTCTTATCCAATCAAATGTGTTAAAAATTGAGGGAAATGATTAGAGTTCTACATCAAAGTATTTTAATTAAAGTAATTTCATAATATAATGATTCATACGAGTCATGATGAATAACACATGATATTTTTATAGTTTCATTTATTTCAAAATATAATAATAATAATAATAATAATGAGAGAGTCAAATATTTGAATTTGTGAATTTTATGGCAATAATAATAATAATAAAGTAATCTTAATTTTTAAATGAGATCAGATTCATTATTGACATTGGTTACTAGAGCAATGCAGCAAGAGATTTAAAATAAAAATTTCTGGACATCTGTGTGGTTAAAACTGTCACAAATATGTAAATAAGATCATCATTAGTCTATTGTGGCGGTTATAACCACTGCAATTTTATAATTTTGTGGTGATTATAACAGCTGCACACTTCTTACAACTTACCCCAACAGTCTTGAAATCATCGCAAAATATCGTTGCAGCGTATTGCAATTATGTCTATCTTACATCAGTTTTGAAACCGCTGCAATAAAATTTGTGGCGGCCAAAACTGTCAGGAAATTTTTTTTTTTTTTGTGCTACGATAGCCCTGTTTTTTAAAAATGAGGCGTGTCCATGTGTTTGTAATAATCAAATCATATTTTTATTTTATTGCTCCTTGGGTATAGCCTCAATATTATCTATTGTCTAAAAATATCTTTAGATGAATATTTACTTGATATGTATACATTTTTTTACTCTTATAATTATTGTTAGCATAACTAAAATTATAGCCAAAATTTTAATAAAAAAATGAATAAATAATCATATTTCAACTTCAAATCTTGCATGTTTTACTCAAAAATTTAGAAAGAGTGTTTCAAAAGAATAAAAAAAATGTCAAAAAATATTTTAGTCACGCTTCTAGAGGCTTCATTTGAGACAGTTTTCTTACTGCTTTTTAAAATAATTTTTAATATAAAAATTTTTTAAACTATTTTTTTTTTAACTACAAAGATGTTTTAAAAAGCAGAAAAAAATTATCCTAAATAGAAAAACTAATTTAAAAATACATATTTAATTATTTTTTAAAAAAATTGAACTGAATAAAGGTTCATATGTAACAATTCAAATGATTCAGAGTTGTACTAGAATTCAAATTCAAAGATAGTGAGAAAATTTGTACGAAATAATGACAAGATATAAAATTGAATTCTATCTATTAATGATCTTAAATATCTATATTTTCTTAAGCAAAAGCTATAATGGTACCATAAGTTGAGCTGTTCCTTGTACAACTAGAAAAGAGCTTAGATTTCGTTTAGGATGGCTTTCTTACTGCTTCTTCAAGCAGCTTTTTAGTACAAAAAATTAATTTTTTACAAAAAACTACTTTAAGTAGTTAAAAAGTTAAAAAATTTTGTACTAAAAACTGTTTTAAGAAACAGTAAGAAAGCCGCCCCAAACAAAATCTTAGGTTTGGCCACTATTGAGTGCTACTGTACGCTCCTAATAGGGGAAATGGAAGCTCCTACCAAGGGGTTTAATTGAGTCAAGCTGACTCGCGAGCTGGCTCGGGCTCGACTCGTTAACAGGTTCGACCAGTCGAGCTTGAACATGATTTCGAGCTTGACGGCTTATTGAGCTCGTTGGGCAGATCGCGAATGGAAATTGCAGGCAGAGTTTCGCAGGAATTTTGTACTAAAAACTGTTTTAAGAAACAGTAAGAAAGCCGCCCCAAACAAAATCTTAGGTTTGGCCACTATTGAGTGCTACTGTACGCTCCTAATAGGGGAAATGGAAGCTCCTACCAAGGGGTTTAATTGAGTCAAGCTGACTCGCGAGCTGGCTCGGGCTCGACTCGTTAACAGGTTCGACCAGTCGAGCTTATCGAGCTCGCGAGTCGAGCTTGAACATGATTTCGAGCTTGACGGCTTATTGAGCTCGTCGAGAAGATCGCGAATGGAAATTGTGGGTAGAGTTTCACGGGCAGGAGTTTCTGCAAGCGGGAAATTTCACTGGCAAAGTTTTTGCGGGCAGAGTTTCGGAAGCAGGAGATCACGCGGTGGAGTTTCGCTGGTGAGAGTTTTCTGCGGGCATGAGATCGCACAAGAAGTTTAGCTGGCAGGATGACACAAACGACCGCCGAGGCTTGCGAGCTAGCTCTCGAGCTCATTTACAATGGGACGGGTTCAAGCTCGAGCCCGCTTTCTGATTGACGAGCCGAGCTCAATAGTGTCAAAACTCGACTCATTTACACTCCTACTCCTACCTAACAAATTATTATAGATATGAAAATATCTTTAAGAGATCAAAGGACCACACACCCACTTAGACAACAAATCCAAAACCTCACTTTGTATGGAGATATGATTCTCAATATAGTTTCCTGCCATATTTTCTTCTTGTAGTTTAGTGTTAAGGACCACAATATGCATGCTGGTCCTCACTTCATCAAAAAAGAAGTCCAATTAAGGGAATGGAATGCTATGAATTAATAATAAAGATATTTTTATACAATGAAGTACTTAAAATATCTTATTATGAGGATGTTTGGAATTAAAATTGTATTGCAATTGTATACCCACATCCATCTTCATAGATGCCCAACATGTAGTCCATAAGTTGTGATGAAGAAACTCTCCCCCAGTGGGATCAACAGTTGAACTTCTCTGATGATTAAGGAGGAGCTACTCACCTTGGACGCATAAAAGAATTTTTTTTCAAATGTAAATATGTGTTACTCATCCAAACCTACCATAAGGAGGTTGTCCCTTATAGGGGGAATAAAAGCTCCTCATCAAGTAAGCATCTTAGCACCTTCCATACGAGAAGGCGATCGTCATGATCACTCGCTGTCTTCTAGAGCGATATCCTCACTCATGTGCAACAAATCCAACTACAAAAAAGCACCTACTCACATGACCTTCAGCTAGTATTGTCATTGCTTTCCAACAAAGATATCTTCCTCCCCACAACAATAACTCAAATATCTCTCCAGGAAGGAGTTTCTAGAAGCGGGAAATTACACGGGCAAAGTTATGTGGGCAGAGTTTCAGAAGCAGGAGATCGTGCGGTGGAGTTTCGTTGGTAGAAAAATTTATTCGGACAGGAGATCGCACAGGAAGTTTAGCTGGCGGGGCGGCACGAACGACCGCCGAGGCTTGCGAGCCGGCTCGAGCTCATTTACAATGGGACGGGCTCAAGCTCGAGCCCACTTTCTGATTGACGAGCCGAGCTCAATAGTGCCAAAACTCGATTCATTTACACCCCTACTCCTACCTAACAAATCATTATGTATATGAAAATATCTTTAAGAGATCAAAGGACCACACACCCACTTAGACAACAAATCCAAAACCTCACTTTGTATGGAGATATGATTCTCAATATAGTTTCCTGCCATATTTTCTTCTTGTAGTTTAGTGTTAAGGACCACAATATGCTGGTCCTCACTTCATCAAAAAAGAAGTCCAATTAAGGGAATGGAATGCTATGAATTAATAATAAAGATATTTTTATACAATGAAGTACTTATAATATCTTATTATGAGGATGTTTGGAATTAAAATTGTATTGTAGTTGTATACTCACATCCATCTTCATAGATGCCCAACATGTAGCCCATAAGTTGTGATGAAGAAACTCGCCCCCATTGGGGTCAATAGGTGAACTCCTCATATGATCAAGGAGGAGCTACTCACCTTGGACGCATATAAGTATTTTTTTTCAAATGTAAATGTGTTACTCGCCCGAACCTGCCAAGGAGGTTGTCCCTCATAGGGGGGAATAAAAGCTCCTCATCAAATAAGCATCTCAACACCCGTCATACTAGAAGGCAATCATCATGATCACTCATTGTCCTCTAGAGCGATATCCTCACTCATGTGTGACAAGTCCAGCTACAAAAAAGCACCTACTCACAGGACATTTAGCTAGTATTGTCATTGCCTTCTAACAAAGATATCTTCCTCCCCACAACAATAACTCACATATCTCTCTCTTGTAAGGCTATTTGTGGCCCTTAACACATGTGACAGACAACCCCATTAAGCTTGCTAGTCTTAGGCCTCATCTCAACATTTGTCTATAGATTGGCCCAAGCATACTTGCTTGAACTTGCTCGGCCTTAATAAACATGACTTAGAGATAGTTCATTAAAGCTGATCAGCACCACCCACTCAAACATGTTAGGAGGAAATGCTATCCCGAGAGTCATTTAAGGCAATATATTTTTAATTCATTTTAATGAAGCCTTGCTTGTAGCCCTTGGATCCTTATAAATAAGTGGTGAAAATATGCACTTAAGATCTTCTTTACTATGTGAGGTTTTGAGCCTGAACACTTATTTACAAATTTTTATCTTGTAATATACTTTCTATCCATTCTAACACAGGTTCTAGACCACCCCTAAAAGAGTTCGCAAGGTAGTAGGTCAGGTGTCATCCACATATAAATTTTGATTCAATAGTAATAGTTAAAAGAATTGTTTTTTCAATTTTCCAAAAAATAAAATTAATATGCCTTAAAATTTCATAAAATAAATAAATATTCTTAGATTAATATTATTTATAACATCAAATTTTACATTAAGTAAAATAAATAAAATAAAATCATTTAATTACTATAAAGAAAATAAGTTGCATTCATTAAGAAAATATTGAAACTTCACAAACAGTGCAATCTCATCATGTAGGGGAGGCATGAAACCAAAATTAATAATCTTTTAATGTAGTTGACAAGTATTATCAGTAAAATATACAATCAAATAAACAAAACCGGCCATCAGTGTTGATAGAAGTCTAAAGATTTGAAGTCAAGCAAACTACGATAGTCCATTTACTCCATATTGATTGAATATTGGCTCTCTCCCTAATGTATACCTTAAAATCACTTCTAGCTAATTGTGTTCCTAAACACTAACTATTGGTCTGGGTGGAGATAATGAAGTAATCCATGTACACTGTCCCATTCAACATACTAAAATGGTAGATCATGTATGATAATGGCAGCTGTTAATAAATCACAAAACTCTTGCTGATCAAACTTAATATTGGTTAAGGAAATAGGTGAGCTAGAACTTGACTTTAAAATTAATTGGCCTAAAGCACAGGTACTTCTCTTCTTACAAACTTACAAATGACATTTTAAGTTGTCCATTCTTACTGTCACATTGGTAAGTTACACAACATTGTTTTGCATTTACATTTTTGTTTACCATTAGCAGGTAGAGGTAACATCTCATAATGACCATATACAATGGAAGTCATCCTTCTTATTTTCCTAAGAATATTTTCTTTAACATTGTCATCATAAATATCAACATCATCAAGAAAATAAGTATCAATTTTAACTTCATCTCCTTCATTAACAACATATACATTTTCAAGAATATGAGTACCATCAACAACAATATTAAAGTCCTCCATCTAATAAATAAAATTAATCATAATTATTACTAATTACTTATGAAGAGTAATACACAATTGAATAACCAAAAATTATGTAGCTATTAGCCAAAACTCTATTAGCAATAGCATTATGCACTGAACCAGTGAACTAAGGCACTCATAAACACCAAATTGCACTGAAGCACTGAACTATGCATTAAAGAACAACACATCTACATAAGTAAAGAAGCAGAGAAGCATATCATAGATGGCAGAGCTACATAACTATATAAGTATAGCATAGAACTACCAATTTACCATAGAATGATTGAACTATATAGTGCATAGAACTTTGAACTTAAAGAAGACTACGACAACTTCTATAGAAGCATAACTTTCCTAATCATGATGACAATAATACAATAACACTGTAGCAGCCAGCACATAACCACAGGTTCACCATTTTGCCCTAAAATCTAAACGAGACTTGAAAAGAAATTTTCAACAACTGGTTATAGAGTAACAAATGTAATATGAACAAAACCCTAAACCATAAAAAATTGGAAATAATTTTAAAAAATAAAAATTTATTTTTAAAAATCCTATTTAAAAAAAAAAACTCTAAGAATGTTAAATAATAAAATAATGTCTATGAAAATTGGAAGATGAGGTGAGAAAACATGAATCTCAAACTCCCGGTAACCTCCAAATCCATCAACACGAAAATAGTAGAAAACCCTAAGTAGACAAAGAGATTACATATACAAATAAATGTAATCTTTTCAGCCCGTGAACTTCAACTGAGATGTAGCCTTTATACACCGACAAGTTCTATTGAATTGACTAGAGAGAAAGATCAGGCCAAGAGCAAAGAGTTAAATAGACGAAGTAGAAAAAAGCACAACAAAAAAGACAATGGATGGCTACATAAAAATTGATATGTCACTTAATTAAAACTTAAAGCTCAAACAGTCAAAAGCACGACTACGCGGGTTCTTGGGTCACTTTTTCATTTTCAAGTCAACCCAAACCCAACCCAATTTTTGAAACGAGTCAGCTTTTTGAAGTCGAACTCAACCCATATGAAAAATAAGTTGACCGGAACCCAAAAATTTTTGGGTCGGGTTAAGTCTTGACACTCCTATTATTTTACATGCAAGTTTGAAGTCAATATGTATTTGTGTTTTCTCTTTCAAGTCATTTTTCAATATTTGTGATTCTTTTTTCAAACTTGAATGATGCTCAACTAATGCAGTATGCTCAAATTTTAGACATGCAAATTTCTCAACCAAATCCATGTGTTCATCTACTAATGTATTAAGTTCATGTTTTAAATAAGATATTTTTTAAACTTTTTATAGCTTACGTGGAATTATTTTGAAAATGAAAGCAATTCATCATGTGATAAGTCATATACATGCTCTTCATCAGAGTAGTTACCACTATCTTTTGCCATAAGGCATAGATTTGTAATTTCTTCCTCATCTTTGATTTTTAATGGTCCAAAGTTGAAGTTGGCTCATAAGGCTCTTTGAGCTCTTCTTTTATTCTTTTTCATATTGCCCTTATCCTCAACTTTTTTCTTTCTAGGCTAGCTCTTAAGAATTTGGTATTCTGACTTGATATGGCCTATCTTTTGCATTCATAACACATAATGTCAGCTGAAATATTTTTTAATTTGTTACTTTTACCTCTCAATTTTCATTGCGGCGTCTTTGTTTTCTTCTCATGAATTTTTTGAATTGTCTAGTCATCAATGATATATTTTCATTTTCATCTCCTTCAAAGCTATTATTTTATGAATCGTTGTCTTTTAATACAACCGTCTTCTCTCTTCTTTTATCACCATCATCTCCATTCCTTTCAAAAAATTTGCTCTAACCAACTTATTATCGATTTACAGTATATAGAAGCATGCTCATATAATAAAATATATCTTTTTCATACTTTTCATTAAATTATTAGAGAAAATAAATCTTTAATAAATTTCTACATCTATATCTTCCAACAATCACTCTTTCAATATATCAACTGTTGACAATCAATTTTATAATGTTACAATTCATTGGATATTTTCTATGCAAAAAAGTGCACAAGTCCTTGACCCCAAATGCCTATGTGAACCAAGCCTCCTAAGGGCTGTCAAAATCGGGTCACGGGTTGAGTTCGGGTCCAACC
>NW_021320037.1:243586-266942 GCF_001605985.2 Dendrobium catenatum
CACCTCGGCGCCCCTTTTTTAATTTAATTCAATTTATTTAATCTAATCAAAATTAAGATAAGATTTACTACAATTAATTTAAAATAAATCAAGATTAATTTAATTTGGCAACAAGTTTTATTAATTTTTTGAAATATAATTTAATTATTTCAAAAAAAATCCTTTAAAAACCTCTTAAAATATTAAAAACAGGGCAAACAGGGTTGATTTCAGTTTCCAGCGTCACCGAACCCGACCCGATTTTACAAACGCGGTCGGAAATCCCTAACCCGACCTGACCCGGTTTGGTTTCGGAGTTGGATCTCTCTATATCTCAAATTTTCGAGTCGGATTGGGTCGGATTTTCGAGTTGGATCCAAATTTTACACCCAGTATAAATTCATCAAGCTCACACATTAACCACTGCTTCTAAGTAAAATATTAGAGTTCAGACTTTATGGATCTTCAATCAATGCTCATCATATAGATGGGCATCCTTATCGATAAGAGAAAACTTTCTTACTTATAAAGACAATTTCTACCATAAAATTATTCAATATTTTTTTCATTAATAGCATCCCCAAAGCATGATGATGTAAAGGCAGGAATAATAAAATTATATGATGTGTTAAAGTTGGGAGACAGAAAGTAAAGCCTGCATCAAGTTCCATCATCATTCCTCATCCGCAGACAACATAATAACAAAATTCAAAAAAGATTCTTACTAAGTTACATAAGCATTCTTCTCCAACTGCCGCAAATTCTAGAACTAAAAAATTCCGATTTCCTAAACATGCCAAATGCACGCATCTAATTTTGATTGCGAGTTGGATTCGATTATTTAATTAAAGGTCACGAATGTCGAGCTTTATATATATGATATGCGTATGAATTTAGTTGGGCTTCGTATTAGGAAATAAGCTTTCATACGTACTTCTTCAAAAGACTTTCTAATACAAAAAATTTTAAGATCAAAAAATTTTTGTAACTAAAAAATTGTTTTAGTCAATCATAGTACGGAGCTTTAGATGATCGAGGGTCGTACCCGAAAAATAAATTAAAAACAGTACAGAATCTGAAGTGTCTTGTCAGGAGGTAAACTAGATCTATACTCCTCAGGAAATACTTCTGAAAAAATCCGTACTACGAGATATCAGAAAGAGAATTCAAAATCCATTCTCTATCCTTGACTAATGCCAGAAAAACCATAACAATCTCTTTCCACAATCTATCTTGCTTCCACATTACAGTATCAAACAGGATAAAGATATCTTCTAAAGACTCCCTGAAAACACAAGCTCCACTATCCATAATAATGTAACTCACTTCTTCGAACAATATCAATCTACAGCCCCATATTGACTGAACACACTTCATGCCCAAAATAACAATCATAAAAGATATCTCAAATGAAACCTTAATTGACCAAAATATCCAAAAAGAATTCCAATCACCCCACTAGTTTGAGAAATTATTACATGCAGTCACCAGACCGTCAGGAGATGAATCAGGATACACCGCATTATCTGATATACAACAAAATGATGACGTGGCACGTACTGATTCCCCTCTGAATGGCATCCGATGACCGCTCTTAATAATTCCACCACTAGTTTCTACCTATAATCCATCCAAATCAAAGCTAAATAATATATACTCATGCTCATGCATGCCACTTACGTACCCCGCACCCTCTCTCTTCTCTATCTAACAAGCATTCCTCTTTATAAAAGTCATGATCGAGGACCATCGAGAGTCGTGACCACAGGCTAATGTGCACCGACGAGCTCGAACATGAGGGCCCACTTTTATAGTTAGTCAAACGCCTCATCAAACGTTCAATAATTGAGCTCAAAAGCCACTCTGCTTTACAATACCTTTCTCCTCTTCTTCCTGCTTTTCAGCACCGCTTTTTACCTGCCTCAACTTACACTTAACAATGAAGGCTCACAATATTTTATATAGATTGGAAAAATAAGTTTTTTGCAGCTCATCTTGGTGGTATGTTACTTTTTTTGACTTATTGGTTGAGAGCTTTTGATAACAACTAAGGTTTTATTTGGGACGATTTTCTTACTGCTTCTTAAAGTAACTTTTTAGTACAAAATTTTAGTATTAAAAAGCTGATTTAAGAAGCAGTAAAAAAGTCGCCCAAATGAACCCTAAGACTTCGTTTGGTACGGCGTTTGTACTGCTTCTTAAAACATATTTTTATATAAAAATTAAAATTTTTTACTAAAAAGTTGCTCGTTTACGACAGCTTTCTAATTGCTTTATATAGCAGCTTTCTAGTACAAAAATTTCTCGTTCATAAAATTTTCGTACTAGAAAGCTGCTTTAGAAAGCAATAAGAAAATTGTCCCAAATGAAACACATTGAGGATGTATTGTTTACTGCTTCTTAAAACAGTTTTCTAATACAAAAATTAAAGGTCAATTTGAGATGACTTTCTTACTATTTTTTAAAGTAGCTTTTTAGTACTAAACTTTAGAACAAGTAAAAAAAAACATCCCAAACAAAACCTAAATTTTTGTACTAATAAACTGCTTTAAGAACAAGTAAGAAAGCCGTCCCATATAAAGACTCTTAGCATGTGATGTCTGTGAATTTATCTCAATTGAACTAAATATCCCAAATAAAAGATTTTAATATGCAGGTTGGAAATTTTGGATATCTATCAAAAAATTTTGAGTTAGAAGCTCTTATTTGGCATAAATATCCTCAAATATAAATATATATCTTTATATGAGTAAGGACTTAGTTTATTGGTACTATTAATAATATATAAACTATAGACTACAGATAATGTCTCAGCTGATATTCTGTATGTATCCTTTCTTTGTCCTTAGTGCACCTTCGATGAAGGGACCTAATAAGAGCAAAGAGACATTAGTACTACCTCCATGCTAATATGTCGCCTCGTAGATTTTAAAAAATCTTAAATAAATTATATATTTTTTATTACACATAAAATTGATTTTATATAATCAAAAAAATGGTGAGCAAGTACATATTCAAATTAATTAGGGGCTCTATTAGAAAAAAATTTTAATTTGTGTAGAATATTTTTAATAGATGAGTAGTATTAAGTTTCATTTGGAATAGCTTTTTTATTACTTTTTATATAAATACTAAAAAGCTGTTTTAGGAAATAGTAAGAAAGTTGTCTCAAATGAAGGTTTCGTTTGGGACAGCTTTCTTACTGCTTCTTAAAGCGAATTTTAGTATAAAATTTAAATTTTTATGCTAAAAAGATACTTTAAGGAGTGGAAAGAAATCCTTCCCAAACAACAATGAAGTCTTATGCTTTGTTTGTGACGGCTTTCTTTCTGCGTCTTAAAGTAGTTTTTTTAGTACAAAACTTAATTATTGTACTATAAAGATGTCTTAAGAAGCAGAAAGAAAGCAGTCCCAAATGAAAATTTAATCTTATTATTTTATGTGAAATTTGGCTGTTTGAATGTGATACATGGGAGAGAGATTATTTTCCTAATTGTATGATGTTACATTCATATTATAAAAATTTGTTGTTTATAAGAATTAATGATACATTATAAAAAATTATGTTGATCAGACATGAATGTCGAGCCATATTCAAGTTAAAAACTTTTAAAATTAAATGTGGGGCCATCTGAACTCTAATTTCATCAAACTTATGGTTAAATTGAATGTCTCAATGAGACGAACCAATGACAAAAAAATTGGTCCAATCTGAGCCAAATGGGTTCAAACCAAAGGATTATAGCATATTTGAAAACTCTAAAGCATTAATTGGATGACAAAATGATATTCAAATATGGCATGCTTATAATCGAATTGTGCGGCTCGACGAGACTAATCCAACAAGCCCAATATTGCTTCATTTTGACATCATTAAGACACTTAAATATGGGTTGTCCGATTAAGAACTCTGAATTTATCCAAGATCTTCTCCATATTTACATGTCATGCATCAAAATCTATAAATAGACTCACTCTTTCCACAAAATTAAGCACATAAATATAAATATAAATATAAATAAAATCTAGAGATCCATAATATATAGCATATAAGATTGATCAATCTCAAATAGTGATTAAAAATCGAAAATTCATTATAATCTTTTAATGAATATTTCGATAGATATTACAATATCATTAGGATGATATTTGTGATCACTCAAAAAGAATTGGTTGAAGATTCAAAAACAAATCTTTCAAAAATAAATCTTTTCATAATATAACAAAACGAAGAAAACGGATGTCAAAAAATGGCGCTTTGCCAACAAAAGTTAGTTGGATTCGTCTCATCAAGACACTCGATTCCACTATATGTCAAATTTGTAGACCACTTAGTCACCCAATTTATGTCTTGAAGTTTTCAATATTTATACTTTAGATCATTGATTCAAAGCTATTATTATGTGCGGACACCGTCAGATGGTTCTCCAGTCCGGTTATGCGCTCGATACCGAATACGATATATTTTTGAAATGATGTGACACATTTTTATTGGTCTCCGGACTCCGCGCCTCATAATATATCCTTGATTCAAGCAAGAACAAGATCAGGAGGAATTTATCTTCATGGCGATGTGAATAGCCACATATATTTTATTCTAATGGTTGAGAGGTTCATCTCTTGATGATAAGACAAAACATTCTTCGAATCAAAAATCATATTCAAAACCAAATGATGCTTCTAATTAATGTCAATTGGTGTGACTTATAACAAAAAATTAATTAAAATAAAATTCAAAATATTATAAATAAATTTGAGCTGTCCGAGTATTTAATCATTCATGTCTATGGCAAGTTGTCAAGAGAGCAAAAAGCCAATGAATTGTTTATATAAAATGGGGATTTTCAAAAATATCACTTTATTTTATGATATTTACATATTTAATATCAAAAATTTTAATATTACATTCCAACCATAAATATTAAATTTTAATATTAAATATATCACTCATATATTTCATTTTTACCACTCATACCATCTTATAAACTTTAATATTTTATTCAATGCACCCATATTTGTTCTATAGATGGTAAGCATGAAATATTAAAATTTTAGATATTAGATATGAAAAAAGAGTGTACATGAGAGGTGGTGGAATCAAAGGAAATATAGTTTTAAAGATAGAGCGAGAAAGCGAGAGTATAGAGAGAAAAGTTCAGTCTGCCTCGTGCCTAAGATTTTGTATGAGTACATGTACGATGATGTGTATTTATGTGCAACTTCCACCCTCCACATGTATTATTATTATTATTTTTAAATATTTGAGCCAATTAAAATAAATTCATGTAATATATAAGATTCATAAAAGTCTTCACATCCTCTCAAATGATACATATAAGTGCCAATCAGGTGCAGCCACATCAGCGAGAAATTATTATGTGTAGAGGCTGGACACAGTTCGGCGTCCGGAGGCGAATCAAGTGCAGTCACGTCAGCGATACTGAGCCGCGATACCGAACAGTATCGAGACGTAGTATTATAGTGATATTATATATCTAGTAATAGTGTACTAGGTTGGGAAATTTTTCTTTAAAGCAATGATTTTATAATGCATGGAATCCCTATTTTGCCCTCTTAGTACTTTCGTTCCTTCTTCCAATATTAATCTTATGTATCTCTCATCCTCATCATTATGAAAACCCTAAAAATTGTAGTTCGGGACCAGTAAAGAATTGACTAAACCAGGATCACTCAGCCTCAATAATGAGATCATCAATCTTAAACTATTTAGTCATTTTCCATATCACAAGCCTAGCTTTGAATGTGACTTGAGTAGTATAATATCTCTCTTCTTGTATTATTGGAGCAAACATCTACATATAAAGCAAAGTAGCCAAAATTATTGAGTCATGATCAAATATTATTCAAATCACGATTCAATTATCATCAAACCAAAACTTAATAACTTTAAATCATGATCGTATAAATTTTAAATCATATTAAAAAAATCTTTGAACAATTATCTTACCATGATTAATACTGAGCGAATCATAATCAAACAATCTTTGAATATTCTTTAAACAAAAGATTAATCATGATAGAACCATCTTTGAAGGATGACTATATCATGATAACCATCTTCGATCCATCTTTGATTGAGCTCATTTGATTGAAAGGTCGTGTAATAATACGTTGGGATTTTCAACCTTATTTATTAAAAAATGGGAAGTTTTTTGGTTCAGAATAAACTTTCGGACATATTTCTCCAATTTAAACTATTAAGAGGGATATAAAGAACAATTTCCCTTTTGATTATATTAGAAGAACGAGAGGTCATTTATGATCATATTATATCTTACGAAAACTCTATGAAATAAGAGAAAAATATATTCCTAATAACAAACTTGAACTTATTTCTCGTTATTCGTCATATCATTAATGGAGGTGAAGAAGAGCTTGGGAGAGAATGCAGACTATTCCCTATCGATAGATGCTATCAAAGAGTTTTCATCAGACATAGATAAAGTTGAATAAGAGCACAAGTATAGATACACGAGTCACCACCAATGTAGATGGTGGCTAACAAGGTGATGGCACTCCATCTAAGAGAGAAATGATTATGATAAAGGAGAAGGTTGTGATTAGGTGTGTCAGTAAATGACCCACTCCATCTAAGAAATACAAGATTGCTTGAAAGTATAGAGATTTCAAGGAATATTTGGATGATTGTAGATTATGGGAGTGACCAAAGAAATTGGTCAAAGCAACAAACCAGAGGAGTCGAGTTGGGCATGGGAGTAAAAAATTATTATTATTATTAAAAACACATAAAAATAGTTTTTATAATTTTTATAGCAAAATATTTAAGTTAAAAAAGTAAAAACTAAAAACCATCAAAATACAGCAAAATATAAGAATTTTTGTTAAATATAAGAATTTTATGGTATTAATGTAAATTCTCCAAATAAAAATTAATCCTAAATAATATCTTAGATTCTATAAACATAGTTCATTGTAGATCATTTTTTGTTTGTCATAACTTTCTATTATGTTTGTTTCTTAATAGCTATAAAAAGATTCAACCATATGTAGATCAATTAGGGGTGTAAATGAGTCAGAGCTGAGCTCGATTACTTAATCCAGCTTGAGCTTGAGCTTTATTCTATTAGTTCGAGTCGGCTCATTTATTATGAAAGAGAGAAATGATTATGATCTAAGTAATTATTATTAAAAATGAATAAGTAAAAGAAAGATAATAAAAAATCACTCAATTTAAGAAAGTAAATATAAAATTTAAATAGTTTTAATAACTTGTACTTCTAATCTTGAATGCTAATGTATTTTATGTGCAATTTATATTAATATTTGTTAATCGAGCCAACTCACGAGTTAACGAGTTGAGGCGGGGTTAGCACAATCTTAACTCGTTAGCACATTGAGTTCGACTCACGAGCCATTTATCGAGTCAAGCTCAAAATCGACTAACTCACTTTATACCCCTAAGACCAATTAATAGGTGTCGCATGTTAGATGTTTCTCTGGATGGATTTTTAATTAGTCTATCAATGCTCATAAAAAAGAAAAAATTATTTTGTTCGGACATCGTATCGAGCGGTACCGAGCATGGTACCAAGTGCGGTACCGAGTCCCTAATGATGTGGTGCTTTTTTATTGGTCTTTGGACACGTTTGGAGTCCGGACACAATAATCTCTCCATGAGAAGCCCAGTTAAAGCTATTATATGTGGGCCAACGGTCTGGCCCAATACAGCTCTAGCCCAAAAGAACGAAAGAACAAGTAAATTCTAAATCGTGCTTACTTGAAGCCCATCAGTTGAATTATAAGAGCATTGAAAAACAGCTTTCATTTAATTTTAGCATTTGTATCATATATTGATTAATCATTTATTTTGTTTGCGTTTAGTCTAATTAATAAAGTATTATATTATAATTATATAATGTTTATACGATATTTATTTGGATCATTGTTTACTAATTTCTTATCAAATCATTCTAATTTTCATTGCATTTTAGCAATAATTTTAACAGTGTTTTATCAAATAATCATTTATATTAATTGAAAAGATAACACAACACTTTCAATAACAAGTAGAGTCCAGATGGACGAGAAATCTCTACACCCATTTCACCCCACTAGATGAGAAGTCCTTTGGACAAATATCTCCACCAAAAAATATGTATGGGCACTCTCATACAAAAGAGTGCCTTGAGCTGACCTGGGGAGTCCAATGAAAAGATTGACCTTCCCGACTCGCTCAAGGAGACGCTCGATCCTAAAACTTCGGGGAGACAAAGTCAACCAAGGAGATCAGCTTGAATTGATTATTGTCCCCTGAAAAGAACAAGAAATAGAAAAGATAAGATGGAAGTGGTGCACAGCTGCTACGTCGAAACACCTCTATCATTTCCCTTTCTTTTCTGATAACATACTCTCACACTTGCGCAAACCAGACATACTAGCAGAAATTTTCAAAAATAGAAGAAGCAAAAGAGACAAAATGAAGGTCCCATTCTCAAGGCCCTATTGCTCTTATTTATAGTCTGAATCTTGCAAACAAAAAACAAAGCCTCAAGTCAAAATTAATGTGAAAGATCACGCCATCCCCTCTCATCATTATGCGATCTGAAGAGCCATAGCGCATTCACTCCCAAAAGTTGGAGTGGAACCTCTCGAAATTTTTGGCACACCTTTCACCTCGTCCTATTTGATGAAAAAAAAAAATCTTTTTCTATTTCCATAAAACTTCCAAAAGTCAAATATTTTATTCAAAAGGGTAATCGCCCTCAGCAAAAAAAAAAGTCAATATGTTGATTACATCGGAAATGCTCCAACATAGAATCTTTTGTCATACTTGGCACTAATCCTCCCATCATGTCAAGGTATTCAACAACATACTGAGCATCCTAGAGGAAATCCTCCAAGTTAGTTTGACTAAGCATAGTAAGCCACTCGGCTTCCATCAAGTTTATGCGACTCCACATGGCCCCCAACTTATCATTCAACAGGGTCGCCACACCTTTATGATCTCCATCGCCAATAGTAGAAAATCCCTTTCCACCAACACCAGACTCATCCACATCCCTAGATTTGGCTATTGACTTTAGGGCTATTGACATCCCAACAATTTCTTCCAACAAAATTCGCTCGGGAGGAAAGGTGGGGTTAATGTACAAGGTAATCAAGAAAGAAATCAATGGTTGCTCAAGAATCTTGCCCACAATCCACTCCTCGGCGACCTCTTCGATAGCCTTTTTAACAACAATGGCGACCACCTTAGTAACTGCAGCTCGCTCTGGTGCACTCACCTCCTTCAGAGCAACTTCACTCATACCCTCCAACACACTCTTAGGAGGAAAAGGACATTTTCCTCCACCGCCAGAACAATCACATTTGTGGGTCATACCTCCCATAGCTAGAACAACATGAACAATCATCTCCTTTGTCCCCACAGCATAATCAAACAATCGATCATCCTCAATAAAAATCGGATCCTCAATATTAGCTCGCATCCACTTCAGCAGAGAGCTAGCAATAAGATCGACCAAGTTCATAGACACTCGCGCCTCTCCCTCAACAATAACCGTACTCTGCATGGCTTCTCCACATTTGGAGCCTCCATGCCAAAACCTACTCGTGCTCCCTTATAAGCAGTCTTCCTAAAGGCTCAAACACCAAGAAGAGTGGATAGATCCATCTCACCGAAATCAAGTAAGGCTCACAAATTGAAAGCAAAAGAAAATACCAACCAGACCTAAAACCAATATATATAGAGAAACCAGATGACGAGATTGTTTGGTCTCCAAGCATACATAAACCTAAAAATCCACAAAAATTCATGGCAATAAATTTACATTTACTCATGCTCTCTTTTCTAATTTTTCTCCTTTATTCTACATTTTCAACATTTAATATTTATAGGGTCAAATAAAACGGGGAACTAAATGTACACCCATGACTATCTATGCAGGTACCCATTCGCAGGAGTCTTACATGATACCTTTAGGTTGAGCAGAATAACCCTCTCCTTTCTTGAAACTGTTCGTTCAAGGTACTTGCTCAAAAGCTAGAAATGAGCTTAACACTAGAGCACGAAACACCAACTTTAACCACATCTTCCAGGTAGTCGCCCTCCCTGGCAAGGGTGATTTCATAAGTTCCTCTCTCAGTCAAATAAATATTTGTTCATCCCGACCAGAGTCAAATCTCTATTGCGAGACACATCTACAATTAAGCTAACGATACATGTCTCCCCCATAAGACATCTCTTGCAATCTTATAGACCTCAAGACCACATTAAGACCTATGATGCACATATACGGACAAGGCGACATGGATACGACACAACACGGACACGGGACACGTTAGTTATTGAAAATATAGGACACGGACACGAGTTGGACACGGTATTATAGTTTTTATATTTAAAAAATGGTGTATAAAAATTAAATAAGTATAATTTTAAAAATAATTTGAAAATAATAAGTCATTTAACTATAATTTGTGCTTAAAATGATTAGCATTAGGATGTCAAGAGTCAAGCGTCATGCAGTTTATCAGTCACGGAGAGAGGAGATGAAAATACCTTCACTGCCAAAAAGAAATGAAAATGAGAATATTCGATGATTGAGTTTTAAGTGCGGACATTGATTTGATGTTGTGGATAGAAAATAAGAAATTTAGTTTAAATCTCGCAAAATACAATAAATTATATTTAAAAAAATTCATAAAACATTTAAGATATGCGTGTCGGACACGCGTGTCCAATTTGTATTTAATATATTTTAATCAGACACGTTTTCGGCGTGTCCGACACGTGTCAGAGTGTTGGACGAGTGTTGTGTCGGATACGGTGTCGGACACTGCATGCCTCTTTGAGGAGAAGTGTCGGTGCATCATAGATTAAGACACTACTCTTCCCTCTCACCTCAACGGGACAACCTCAAACAGATTTCCTGCTATATGTCAGCCTAATCTCCTGACTACATTTAGATGCTAGTCGCCGCTCTCACCTCAACAGGGTGACCTTAGACCATTTTCATGCCAAGGCTGACTAGATCCATGAGTTCATCCTGCTCGCATTCTCTCTCATGGTGGTTGTCACTTCACTCGACACAGACAACCAAGCTACAGCAAAGACAGATGGGATAGTTATTGTATCTCGTATGCATCCACTGTAACTTCCCATGATTCCTTTTTCTTAAGAAAAAAGATATATGGTACCTTTTTTTTACTTTTCTTAATTTAAGCTCTATATCACAGAGCTCTCGCTTCCATTACTCTTATACATATGTCTAGGATAATAAAGATTTTGTTTATATCCATATTCTCTCTCTTTCGTCCTCCTCTCTCCCTCGTATTCTGAGTTCATCATCTTCACCTTAGGGGTGTTACATGGGCAGATAAGGGCGATAACTGGTGTGGCCCTAGGTGTCTTGAACTCGAGTGGGAGGGAGATCGAGGGAGGTGACCTAGGTGACCAGGGCAAGAGCAAGAATGTGAGGTTTGCACAAAGGGCCACGGGGTCGGTGCTTGCAACTGAGAGATCAAGATAAGAGAGGGCTTCAGCCGAGGGCTAAAAGACCAAGTTGTGGGTATGGGACGGTTGGGAATTTTCTAATTATGAAGTGAAATGAGTAAATAGAGATATCAGGAAAGGTTTTAATTATTTATTATTATTATTTAAATAAAATAAAAAATGACAATTATGTCCTTTTACCGGTGTAATCTTGTACCTGAAAGATTTAATAAGGATTTTGAAGTTTGTTAATGCATTTCCCCGATGCAGGGGATACGCTTCAGATGTTTCCCTCCGTTCAAATTTGATGAAAACGTGGCATCTAGCTAAAGGCATCGCCCTTCTTCCCATCATATGAGAATGTCCAGCTTAAATTATTATCAGTAACTTTGTTTCAGGTTCTCACTTCCAGCTTGCTTATAGCTGTTTGTTTGATCACAATCAATACAGAATAATAAATGAGTTTATGATCGAAAATTACTTGAGCATTATTGGTGAAATTATTCTGTGCGGATACGAACGTCGTCCGGAGGCGAATTAGAGCGCGTCACATCACCCCTTTGTTATGTACCGCGCGAATGTGTACCCGCTGTGTACCAGGAGACGTGACGCGCTCTGATTTGCCTCCTGACAGTCCAGTGTCCGCACAGAATAATTTCTCCATCTCTTCACCCACCATGTTTTGATGGATTGTTTCCTTCAAAGAGAAAGTTATCCTTCTAGACACAAGGAAAAAAAACTACATTTCAGTAACATCTATACTTGTCTAGATAAAAGAACCAGTAGCCCTTGTGGACCTACTAAGATCTCACTCAAGAAACTAACCAGACCAAACCAGACAACAGGTGTGACATCAACACCACCAAGGGGTGGTATCACCTTCCTTGTGATGACTAGTAATGGTTCTGTAGGTGCGTAAGCAATAACGTAAGGGAGCTTCCCTACTGGGAGCTTTGGATACCAGGACATGACTATTCTAAGGATGAACAACAAGGCAAATGTTGATAGAAATGGACCTGTAATTGCAATCAGAAACTTCGCTGTTTGTGGATCCACGTCCGCCATTATTAAGCTCTGCTTGTGGCTTGAAACAAGTCTCTCCATGTTCTCTGATAGAATTTTAATGGCTTTCAAGTTAGCAACTACAATGTGTGAAGATGGAGTAATCTGAACTGGATCAAGGCAACATGCAGTTGGTGGTAGAATTTTCCTTCCATCTTTTCTGCATTTCTGCATGATAGACATTATATTTCAGAAACTCAACATATCAAAAAGTTCAGGAAGAAGACCTTATATTAGAGGTTTAGTAGCAACTATGGCTTCGTTTGGGACGGCTTTCTTATTGCTTTTCAAAGCAATTTTTTAGTACAAAAATTTTTCTTTTTGTACTAAAAAACTGTTTTAAGAAGCAACAAAAAGCTGTCCCAAATAAAACCTAAATCTAATATCTTAGTTGAATCCTATGGCATGTTAAATTGCCATACAAAATAATATATGTGCTAAAGTCTACGGCATCAGCATGGCCAGCACATATGCATCCATCTGGCCACGCGATTCAGGATTCGTTTCAGACAGCTTTCTTATTGCTTTCTAAGACAGCTTTCTAGTACAAAAGTTTCTTGAACTAGAAACTTTTGTACTACAAAAACTCTTTCAGAAAGCAGCATAAAATTTATCTCAAACAAAGCCTCAAACTGGTTGGAAAATTTGTAGAAGACTTGCTATACTTCTTTTTCTTGTGAAGGATAGTTTTTAAATATTGTAAATAACAATTATTTGTCCTCTTTATGTGATTGTGGCAATCTAAACAATCTTGAAAGATATTTAGTAATCTAGGCTTTATTGGCTGGGTTTTTAGTAACTTGAAAATTATTGCTTAGGCTTCTAAGAAATTAATAGTGATGTCTAGGTTTATGCCAATGCTAACAGATCCATTTGTTTTATAGCATAGATGTCTTCTAAAAGAGAAAATTAAATGTAAAATACAAGAAGTGAAGTGATTAATAAATTTCCCAAGTAAAAATATTCACACATCGGCTTTAAAAATCTCAAAAATATGATTCCTTCAAAGAGAAAACTTATATATTAAGCCAAACATATTAACTATTTCAGATAAAATATCAAGCAAAATCTTAAAATTGGACAGGATTTCCTTATGAAATGACAAAAAATTCAAGTTTTCTAGCAAAGTATATAACTTCCCAGGATTAACCTCAGGATACAATGTCACAAAACTTTCATGATCGGAACTAAAACATGTATATGTGAAGATGAAGATTACAGGTATTGCACATTAGATTATAAAAGCTCAATGCTTTCTATCAAAGTTATGTATTCTCAAATTCTCCAAAAAAAAAAAATCATCATTTATATCTTTTTTGTACTAGAAAATAAAATTCATGTTAGCTTCTATTAACTTGACTGATTAATTTAACAATGAACATTCAAAATTGATCTACTTGGTTAAGTGATATTACCTTTGAGCTCAAAAGCGGAGGTCAGAGTTTCAAATTACTGCTAGCAAACTAAATTTTAGAACACTTCAGAGCACTTCTCTTAAAACTTTATCAAATACTTTCACTAAAGCTTCATTTGAGACGGCTTTCTTACTGCTTCATAAAGCAGCTTTTTAGTACAAAATATTTTAATTTTTGAACTAAAAAGCTGCTTTAATAAGCAGTAAAAAAGCCGCCCTAAACGAAGCCTAAATCAATAAATATCATATATAAATCTCCTTACACTCTATACTTCTCCATCAAACTTCTCAACAAATGTAAAGCTTCCATAGTAGACCTACCCAACATGAATCCAAACTAATTTTAATAAATATTAATATCGCATTATAACCTATGCTTAATTACTCTCTCCATATTTTTAATGTATGACACAGCTAGCTTAGTTCCTCTAAAACGTACACCTTTATTCATAAATATTATATTCTGTAATGATAAAAAAGTATTTCATTTTGTTGTCAAATGATATATTTCTAATCAAATGGATGAATTTTAAGTTTTGTTTAATAAATTGTTGTGAATAACTTTTAACTTTTTTTTGCAGGAAAAATGTATATTATTCATATAAATATTAATAATGTTATTAGTAATTAAAGAGGCAAGCAGTCACTAGTTTTCTGTGTTTTTTTTCTTATTGGAAACTTTGATTGCTACATGACGTGAAGTGTTTGAAGTTTGAATAATGAAAAATATATAGAATGAGTTACAAGTTGCTAGCTTAATTAGTTATTTCTTTACATTTATATAAGCACATGAATTACTGCAATTACAGTATGCTATCAACAAGACAGGCCAATGATATTTGACAGCCGCGGTCAACAAAGTAACAAAGAAGCAACAAATCATCTCTACCAATGAAATTTATTTTTTATCCAAAAAGATAAAGAATTTAATATAGATATCAATGAATTAAAAAGCCTTCAAATGGAGTCAAATCTTTTATAAGCATCTATTATCATCACATAATTAGACATCAACACATCACAACAAACAAAGAATGTACAACGACAACAACAATATCAAGCATTTATCTCACTACATGGGATTGGCTACATGAATCCTTTTTCTCCATTGTGTCCTATTAAGAATCAAATTCTCATTTAAATCTAATAAAGAAAGGTCATTTCTAATAATTTTTTAATCAAGTATTTATAGGTCTACCTCTACATTTCTTAACATAAGCCAAATTTAATACATCTACTTTCGTAATGGAGTCATCAGAAGCCATTGTTTTATGTGACCAAACCATCTATGGCGACTCTCTCTAATCTTATCTTCCACTGGAGCTACTCCAACTTTTTCACTTATATGCTCATTTCATATCATGTCTCTAAGAGTAAAGCCACTCATCCACCTGAGCATCCTCATCACTGCAACACTTAACGTAATATTATGCTTCTCTTTTAATGGCCAATATTTTACACCATAAAGCACTGTAGGTCTCTGATGGGGACATCGACAAGAGATTTCGATGCGTTTACCAAAGACGACACAAGAGATCGATGGCCATGATGGAGAGTCTATACTTTTGATGCTTATTTGTATTAGCATTTTATGTATTACGCATTTTTATTTCAATTTTTTCGTTTTTGCCCTTTTGGGTAGTTGGTCGCTATTGTAGCCCAAGGGGCATTTTAGTCTTTTGTATTAGTTGTCATTTGGAAGCCTATATATGTGGCTCTCTTATCTTGAATGAGGGATTATTATTGATGAATGAAAATTTGATCCTCTTGTTCTCTTTGTGAGTCCAAACTTCCCTAGATCTCTTTATGAGTTCTTGAGGAGAGAGTCTTAGATCTCTTTGTGAGTTCTAGTGGTTGAAGGAGTACGGTTAGTGATTCTTAATTTTCTTACCTTCCTCTTCCAATCACTTCATCTTCCCCCTCAAGAGAAGACCCCATTAAACCCTTGGCCTGCAGAACCCGGCCCCATCTCCCCTTTGCCGCCGCCCCCTTGGAGCTCTAGTCACCGGCGGCTCTCCCATCTCCGGCCGGTCCCTTGAAAATTTGATCCTCTTGTTCTCTTTGTGAGTCCAAACTTCCCTAGATCTCTTTGTGAGTTCATGAGGAGAGAGTCTTAGATCTCTTTCTGAGTTCTAGTGGTTGAAGGAGTACGGTTAGTGATTCTTAATTTTCTTACCTTCCTCTTCCAATCACTTCATCTTCCCCCTCAAGAGAAGAACCCATTAAACCCTTGGCCTGCAGAACCAGACCCCATCTCCCCTTTGCCGCCGCCCCCTTGGAGCTCCAGCCGCCGGCGGCTCTCCCACCTCCGGTGGTCACCTTGCCACCGGCCCCCCCCCCCCATACACCCACCACCCCTCTCTCCACTAAATTTCAAATTTTAAATTTGAATTTCAAATTTCAAATTCTTTCCAAATTAGAATTTCAAATTTCAAATTCTTTCCAAATTAGGAAACCCAAATTAGGAAAGTTTTTTATGTGAGAT
Organism: Dendrobium catenatum; assembly: GCF_001605985.2. Lineage (NCBI taxonomy): Eukaryota > Viridiplantae > Streptophyta > Magnoliopsida > Asparagales > Orchidaceae > Dendrobium > Dendrobium catenatum. The sequence goes on from NW_021320037.1 coordinate 260,003, forward strand.
TCAAATTTTAAATTAAATCAAATTGGATCTCATAAGTTTTCTTTCCTAGTCATCACCACTTATATAGTTGTCATTTGGAAGCCTATATATGTGGCTCTCTTATCTTGTATGAGGGATTATTATTGATGAATGAAAATTTGATCCTCTTGTTCTCTTTGTGAGTCCAAACTTCCGCCACCCCTCTCCTCTCTTAGGTTTCTTCGTGATCTCTCGCCTACGTGTAAAATATGTATAGCGGATCCCGAAGTTGATCGCGGGCTAGTATTCGACGTCTACGGAGACATCCACATCCTTCGATCTCCATTCTTCGACGTTGGGTTTGGCTTTGACGACACCATTGAAGATTACTTGAATTGAATCCTCCCCATCCTTGTGGACGTCATCGACGATCAATTTTTAGACTATGAGTGGATCATCAACGGTCATCCTCCCGTGCCACCTCCGACTACCTTCCAAACAACGACATTCCTCGGCTCTTCCGTCCTAATGGCTACCTCATTTCTAGCGTGGACGATCTTCCTCCGCTCAACCTAGATTCGTAGGAAGAGAGAGGAGCTTCAAGGTGAACAACTCATTAACTTTTGGATTTGTGTGTTAAGCTCTTACATTACTTCGCCTTTGTATTGGATTAAATTGTCTTGATTAATCTTCATACAACTCTTTGCCTAAGCAAGTGGAATGCTGAGAATTCTTGCAACTAACTTGGAACTGATGCATAATTTTATAAAAGGTTAAACTTTAGTAAATTCTCTTTATAATCCAGTGTAACTCCTACCTTGTATCACATCAGTCTCACCACCAACTTATAGAATTTTTCCTTAAGTTTGAGGGAGACTTTTTCTATCACACAACAAACAAAGAATGTACAATCTAACAAAATGTAGCAAAGATAATTGAACAAAATAAGAATGTTCTTCTCTTTACAAAAACTAACAAAAATGTCTTGGATGGGGACAAATTCATCATCTTAAAAAATTCACCACAACAAAAGATAATCTCAACCCACCCCCGCTTCTATATGAAAGTTTTTGTTGAAGACTAAAAAATATAAATAATTGAAAATTATTTTTATTAAATAACTTGATTAAAAAAATTTCAAAACTACCCCTAATTTTAACATCCTTAAGTCTAACATCCCTTAGTTAAAATGGTGGGACTATTTTGATTCATCTTTAAAGATTCAAGCAATCAAAATGGGCCTTTAATAAAACTGGAGACTATTTTTGCTCTTCATAAAGAGTCAAGGGATCATTTTGGTCTTTTTTTTTTTTGCTTCAAAAAGATTCCTCAAAACATTACTTATACTCATTTCACCCTCTCACTACCTTTAACTGAATCAGCCAGCATATAACACTTGGTATATCCTAACAATCCAGTAGTTAAATTCCTATTCACCACTTTATACTCGACCAATTACAAAGAGACGCTTGGGAAAACAAATTAGAAAGTAATATTTGCACTTATTCTTGCAGTCGTTATAACAGCACCCAAGCTAGCCTTTTGCTACATGGAAATCTTTGAGTCAAGTGGACGCCTTCGAGTCTATCGGTTTATCCTATGACAATTCTCGCTGGCTTAATTTGGGTTCGGGTCCGAGGTTGGGTCGATTTGGGGCATACCCCTGGCCAATCAATTTTCTCTCGGCTTATATATAATCATCAGCATAAATAAAAAAAATGTCATAACATCCTTACCCACCTTCTAAATCATGCATATCATGGATCTTATATGTTCCCAATCTTGTATGAAGGCACAGTCTAAAGCTAATAGTTTAGAATAAAATTTCCAAGAGCAATAGAGAAATGAATTCTTAAATATGCCGATGGTTACTTTGAACAAGCATTTTCGATTGATTAAAACAGAATTTTAGTACATTTCTTGAGCACATAAGAACTACTGACGTAGTAAATTTATTTTTATGAGAAAATAAGGCTACAAAAGCAGTTTAGAAGCACAAGTTATGCATGCGGTTTACTTGTATCCTGTGTTGTTCCCACCAAACTATTAGATGACAACCATCCAATGTGGAAATATGAAATCCTCAAACTATTTCGAGACAATGTGTTTGCCAGTTTCTTAGAAGATACCGACAAAACACCACACGGCTTCTTCTTCAACCAAACGTCCACTCTCAACCCAATCCAACCTACAACCAATGGGTCTTAAATTGCCAAAATATCGCAGTAGCTATATGCTCAACCCTCACCGCCACTATTCCCCCTTATGTCCTCCAACTTGACTCATGTTGTCATATTTGGTGCACCATCAAATGCTACTTATAATATCTCGACTCAATACCTCATTGATATCAAAACTCTAACTGATAACATTGCAACAGCCGTCTCAATCATCAACCCCGAAGCCATCATTCTATACACTCTCAATGGTATCCCTCAGCAATACCTAGCTTTCAAAACCTCAATACGAACCAAACTAACACCAATCAGCCTGGAAGATTTCCCTTACCAAACTCCAACCCTCAACCCCTACAATCTCCTCTGCAATCAAACCCATATCTCTTCATCCCTACATCACATCACACCTTATCCACCACCAACCTTACCTCATCTCTGATCCCATCATCCAACTTCCTTACTCCACCTTCTAGCACAATCAATTCCATCTCTCAATCAACATTACAAACTGACAATCACCTTCAAACATCATTCCTTAGAACCTAGCCCACCATAAGCTCACATGATCCAAAACAGGCTACCTCAAGCCCTGCCAACTTTTAAATTTGCTATACAAAACAACCAAACAGACTGATCCCACTTTCCTCACTAAATCCACCAAAAACCTTCAGTGACATCACGAAATTCAATCTATCTGAATCCTTCTCACAGCTGCTCTCAATTGGTAATGGCCAATACACCAACTTGATGTCCTCAACGCATTCCTTCATGACAATCTCAATGAAACAGTCTACATGACCCAACCACGTGGAATTCAAGACTCCCAACATCCACATCATGTATGCTCCTCAAAAATTCCCTATATGGACTCAAATAATCACCCTTTCGATGGTTCCACATGTTTTCTAGCCATCTTCCCTCAATCAATTTCAAACAAAGAAAGTTCATCCCTCTCTTCTTATCCATGACGAGAATTAGGTGCTCCTCTTTCTCTTAATCTACGATTCTACATTGTCAATATTCTTCTCACTTGCAACAACTCAACCACCATATCTCAGCTCATCCACAACCTCAGCATAAAATTATCAATGAAATGCCTTGGACATGCTACCAACTTCCTTGATAATCACATTTCCAAACAATCCTCTTCATGCATCTTTTAATAGGAATCCTACGCTAAATCTATTCTCCATAAGCTTGGAATGACCAGCTGCAACCCTCTATCCACTCCAGTTCCTTCAAAATAGCTACCTACTCTTCTAGCAAACACTCCCCTTTCCAACTCAATTCTCTACCACAAGCTCACCGATCACCACTACTTCACCATCAATCCAAACAACATCTCATTTGTTGTCAATCACTTGTTTCAACATATGCATAACCTACTCCCAACTCATCCCACCCCTCAAATGACTTCTCTATTACATTAAAGATACACTTCATTTTGGCTTGCTAATAACAATAGGACCTTTAATACTTAAATCACTCTCCAATTTTGATTGGGCAAGTGACTACACTAATTTCCTCCCAAACACATGAAATTGCTCGTATCTTGGTTCTACTCTCATATCCTAGAGTATTAAAAAGCAACTCAACATCGCCAGATCATCCAAGGAGGCAGAATACCGTGCTCTCGCTACTGCTACTGCCGACATTATTTTGTTCCTCCATCTACTTCAAGACTTTAACATTTATCTACACAAACCAACCAATATTCATTTTGACAACGTCTTAGCAATAGAACTAGTAAATAACCCTCCTCATCCTACTAAAGCCATTAGAAGCAAACAAAACCAAACAAATCCTCTTTCTACACTAGTAAAACAAATCAACTTTTCTATGACCAAACATTACTGTTGTCTCCCCTCTACACTATAAAAATACAAACTCCACAATGCAAAAGCAATGTTAAGGAGAAGTTAACACCAAAAGGAAACAGCAGCTGAAGCTTCTTCCTGCTCCTCAGCTCTTCTCTGATTTCCAGTTTTCACTGCATTTTCATATACAGTTAAAGTCTGATAACTAAAGAACTTCTAGACAAGCAAACAGATTACAACACTCCCCACACCTTGCATTGGCGAAAAAAATCATGCACCGCGTACGCCTTGCCTATGACTTATCTACTAGCTATTCACTAAATTATGCCATTTTAGGGTAAGTCAAGAAAGTCAGAAAGCATAGTTATGTATCCTTCATTTTTGTTCTTCTCAGATAACAGATGCTTCCAATTAGGGCAACTACTGCTGCAAAAATGAAGAATGATACTGATGCCTATTTTCTCAATTTAATGCATACAAGAATCAAATTTGCTAAAGATCAAAACATTAAAATAGGAGAAAAGTTCAATTAATGGACACTCACAAGGAACCTCAGATGACTCCTCCGCCCTGTTAAAATTCCTGCGAGCACACAAGATTGAGTCAATATGTATCGGAGAACAAAGTTGACATGCTGAGCGGTAAGAAAACAACAGACTGGGCATAAGGCTAGAAGTGAAAGTTCAACGAAAGAGAAAGGAAAGTTGGAACCTTGAGCAGATTGGGACAACGAAATGGAAGCGTGGAAGGGCAGAGCCAACGCCATGATCAAGTGTTCGAATGAACAATTGGATGGTCTGAAAAATCGTTGGTTTTCGTTTATCCTTTTTCCTATCCACTTCGCGACTGTAATCAGCTTTCAAAGCTTGATTTTAAACACCTAAAGTAATCCGAAATAGGTTCCCAATTATTATAATAGTATATTCTGCTGGTAGTTTTTAGGCAATATCAATAGAAAATATGGACTGCTTTTAGGATCATAAAGATGATTTTTTTTTTCTGCAAATCATTTATATTAATGTTTTGGATTTAAGTTTGTTAGTAAATAATGTCCAATCTTACTAATAGATGAGATATTTGAGCATGACCTAAGAATCTGTGTGAGAATAGAGAAAGAGGAAAAGAGAAAATTATGTGAGTAGCTAATAGTTCAAAAATATATTGAAAATGTCAAAAGATGTCAAAGATTTAAAATATTCTTCTTTGCCTCTTATTTATAGAGATCAGAGAGCTACATGATAAACTACTTCAATAAAGAAAAATAAAAAATGTATAGAATTAGTGATTGTTAGTTCAAATTGTCTTAAACATGTGCCGCACTATGATTAGCTTAACGGATGATTGCTTCTCTTGATATTGCTTTTCTATCATTGATGTGTTCCAATATGCTAAGTATCTGAGGCAAAAAATAGTAGGTGAGTTAACTTGGCAAGTGTTAAGCTTAGACGATTTTAGCTAACTAATGTCCCAATATCGTTGACGACCTACAGAGGAGCTTTAGATTGCTTAGGAGCAAAAGGTTGGGGAATTAAGGTTGCAGGTATGACGAGCTTCATAGTCGACCAACTATGATGAGAAAGTAGAATCTTATGGAATGGATGATTTCCTGTAGCTGAGGTGACTATTATGGTTGGCAACCCTACACCATAAATAGTGACGAGTGGCTTCAATGGCTATCCTTTGATGGAGAGCAAGTGATTAATTGACTAGTCTATGACAACCCTTGATTGTTCTCATGAGGAGTGACTCCCCCTCTGGGTGTTTTGCCAAGTTTGATCTTGGGAACCTTTGGGCGAGTTGTCTTGTGAGTCAATGAGGTATGAGTTCACCTACCATGAAATGTTGACTATTTGGATAATATCTTAAAAGGAACATGCAAGTATACATTTAGTTTCATGATTCACTTGACCCTTTTAAGGGAAAGTTATGAAAAGGAAAAGTAAATTTTATGTCAAGCATTTAATAGGGCTACCATACAATTAAGGGAAAATTAAAAGCATAGTTACTGTTTTGTTTTATTGTAGCTAAGATTGTTGCATAGATCATGTATGATGATTGTGATGTGATGCCACTCATAATGAGCACCTACTAGATGTAATCATGTGATAAAACTCTTCACGCCTTTGATCATTTTAGTAGAATCATAGAGATATATGGGTATGATGAAAATGGATCTTGCTAAGTTAGTTTGTCTAAAATAAAACTAATAAAGAAGGTGGCATTCCACCTTGCAAAGGGTGTCAATGTTAACAAAGTGAGTTCCCCCTTGATGAATAAAAAGAGAAGGAGGTGAATGCTTGAGCCCAAACCATATAAGGTCCACTAAGATTATTGCACATCTCCATGCAAAGAGATTGAAAGTTGAAATTATGGTGACAAAGATGACTGTGGCTCTATTGACTATGGTAGCAAGCCCCCCAAAAGCCCATGTTTTGGTTAAGGATACAATAATCATTAGTAGAGTGACATTCTCCTTGTGACGCCCCAGGCATCCATAGTGAAAGGATTTGTCTGACATTCTGATTGAACTCCATTCCAGCTGCCTTGCTCGGACCTGAAAATATTAACCACATATAATGAGCTTAAATAGCCCAGCAGGTCACCAAAGCCTACAACTAAAATCAAAGCACGACACTGGAAACAATATGCAAGTCAATCAAATCAAGTCAAATCAATCAATCGTACATGATCAATGAGTCAATGCATATACGAAAATCAATACGGAACAGAAATCAATAAAAATCAGTAAACAGTAGGAAGTCCACAAAGCTCAAGAATCAATGTATCAGTGGGTCTATAGTGTCGGTATTCGTATCAGTAGTATCAATCATGTCCGTGAAGTAATAAATCCATAATATCGATAAATCAATAATCTCGGTATCTGTATCCAGGAATCAATACAATATCCATATCCATAACGGTGTCGGTATCCATGAATCAATAACATACAATATCAATGAAATCGTGCAGTAACAGAAACCCATAAAT
>NW_021320037.1:267352-270008 GCF_001605985.2 Dendrobium catenatum
CCCCCCCCCAAAGTTGACTTGTGGTAACGATATATTAATCATTGGCAAAGTGACATTCTCCTATGATTTTGAAGATATGCATTGAATATGAGGGTACCAAGGAGCATCATTTATGAATCTATTTGAGGCACTGCCTATACCGGAGGTACCTTCCATTGAGGCCGAGTTGGCAATCTTAGTAAGGAGAAAACATTATCTACAATCTCTAATGTAATCCTTATCTAGAGGACAAGTGTCCTCTATAAATGATCTAATTATATATATCTCCTCGAGCAAGTTTGAGGTGTTAGATTCGACATAGTGGACATCTAGCTTATACTTAAAGGTGACAATTCTCCATGATAGAACCCTAGTTATACCTTCAAGTTGTTCACATAAAGAATTTTCTATCACCTGGTGGCCGTGCACACACATTCTCAGGGGAGTGAGACAGAGAGAAAATTGGAAGTGTAATTTTCTTAACTAATTGTATTGTACAATGTATTATCATACTAGATGATCAGCTATTCAGATAATCATTAAAACAATTAATTACATAATTAAAGCTATTTGAACTAATCATACTAGATGATCTTGATCATACAAGACAATCAATTGAATCAAGATCTTAGCCACCAATCATAATTTAGACAATATTTTAAATTTTCAAATTTTTGCACTAATCATATCGTACAATAAGTACTATTATATTATATGATATAATTAAATCTTGCCCAAATTAATCATATAATTAGGGAATAATTTTAGATTAATTGATCCAATCAGATCATATAGGAGATTGGGACCAATAGTATTATATGACCTAATCTTTGTATGTGATGATATTTATTCATCACAAATTGTATAAGATGATAATCCAAGTCGTTTGAATTAATCGTACTAAATGGTGCTCAAATCGTACTGGACAATAAGCTCAATTTTTTGAATTGACCGTACAACGCCTTATTCATCGTGTAGTACTAACATGCTTATTTAAACTAATTGTACTATATGATATAGTATCATACTATATGATCAGTGTAAGTAGAATTAAAATTTAGGGCTTTTGTGAAGCCTTATATTTATGCTCTTTCATTTTACTTTTTTCAAGTCTTTGACTGTTTGAGTTTTTTGGAGAGAGAACTTGGTGAAAAGATCTTGGAGAGCCTTGGAAAGGAAAAAGGGGAAGTTGAGTATGAGGGGGTTTCACATGGTTCCTTTGAGCAAGCTTCAGCTTAATTTCCTACAAGTGTCTTGTTGGGTTTCTTAGGTGGCTCTCGGAAGAAAAAAATCAGTTCGAAGATTATTGAGATTCTCTGCCTTGACCTGTAGGTTAAAAAAGGAGTCAAGATTCTCTGCCTTCACTTGAAGAGTTAAAAAGGAGTCGAGATTTTCTACCCTCACCGAGAGGGTAAAAAAAAGTTAAGGATTTTTGCCGCACCAGGTTAGTGAAAAAATTGTAAGTGCTTCTTCGCCTAGCTGCGGGGGCTAAATGAGAGAAACTAAATGTTTAGTGCAATACTCGGAGATGAGAACTTCGGGAGTGGACATAGGTCATTATTTGACCAAACCATTATTAAATTCTAGTGTGCTGATTCTGAATTTCATTTTTCTTCACTTACTTTTTCTGCATTTTATTTCTATGATAATTGCTTATTGAAAATCTATGATTGATATTTATTGTGTTGATTAGATTATCATCACCATTATTGTAACATTTGATTAGTTTATTAGCTTTTATATGAGGTGAAAGTATTGCTTGCTTTTTAGTTACTGAAAAAATCCAAAAATATAAGTTTTGTATTTTTAAAGTTAGCAGTTAGTTTTTAAAACTACCAATGTACCCCCCCCCCCCCCCCCCCCCGGTGCCTAGGGACAACCGGTGTGCCAAGGGACAGTTCACTTAGGCTTAACATCCTACATCAAAATTTCAAACATGTTTGGATTAGATAATTGAATGAAAGAGTTAGACTAGTGAGTATGAAGAATATTTGAAAATTTTATATTATCTTAGAAACAAATACAAAAACAAGAAATGATCTAGGAGAAAGAAAAAAAAAAAGATGCTTCCTCACCCTTTACAAAAAAGTTACACCAAGAATTGACATACAAATAGTACATGATTTGACTATCACATAGAGAAACTAACATGTAGATCAACAGAATAATACACATGTGCATCTCTGATTTTATCATGATCCCCTCCTTTGAGGTGAATTCCTTGTACGAGTCATCAAGAGAAAGTATCTTGAGTGAGTATTCAAGATCTGAGTCTTAAGGTGAGTTTTTGTTGGCGGGTTTCCATGATTGAACATTGAATCCCTAGGCACGAGGGGAAGTGCTATAAATGGTGATACTTGTGATCCATAAATGTGTCTATTTAGTGAAGTAGTAGTCATAGGGTTTAGAGTTGTGCGCTTTCCATAACTTGATTAGGGATATTAGCAATAAGTAGATGGCCTTAGTCACCGAGATCTATTATGGTTAGGTTGAATTTGTTGAGACCGGTGACCATTAGGACACATATTTGTCTGGATGAGCCCTTTATAGGAGCTCATCGTGTAATATCAAAATCTGCTCCAGGATCGTCCAGGACGATCTGGGATCGTCCTGGGACGATCAGTTGAGAATTTGCTCCAGAATTTGCCCAGATTTGCTCCAGGTGTTTTTCTGTAGG